>NW_026691950.1:16577500-16740000 GCF_021218885.2 Marmota monax
TAGGAAAACTACATTGTAAATTTCTTGGGGGATGAAAGAGAAAATAAAGAAAGTTTTCTTTATATTTACCTCTTGTTATCATCAATTTTTTCACCACTGTGAACAAAATACCAGAAAAGAACAATTTTAGAAAAGAAAAAGTTTATTTGGGGCTCATAATTCCTGATGTCTTAGTTCATAGATAGCTTACTCCAGTGTTCTGTACCCAAGGTCAGCAGAACATCATGGCAGAAAAGTATGGTGGAGTTTCAGTACATGAAATGATTGGGTTATGAGAGTCTTAATCTAATCAGTGCATAATTACCTTATGGCAATTAACTGAGTGGTAACTGTGTGTGGTGAGGGGGGCTCTCTGGGGGAAGCATAGAAAGCCTCCCTCACCACACACAATACACGAACACCAGAAGGCACACCCCTCAATGATCAACCTCCACCAGCCACATCCCACCTTCCTACAGTTACAACCCAGTTAATCCATATTATTGGATTACTACACTGATTAAGACTCTTATAAACCAATCATTTCACCTCTAAACTTCCTTATATAGTTTTACACAAGAGATTTTGAGGGACATCACACATCTAAGCCATAATATCCTTCTATCTGATCTAAATATAAGGAAAAATGTAAGCATATTGATCATTCAATTAAAATTTTCTGAGTACAAAACACATGCACAGCATTGTGATATGCACTGGGAATACCCAAAAATACAAATAACAATTTTTTTTCTCTCAATGGAGTTTGCACTCAACAGGGGGAAACAAACAATTAAGAGTATAGTTGTGGATGTAATTACAGATTGTGAGAGTATTGGAAGAAACAGGGTGATGAATGTATGTATTTAAGTTATGCAAACATGCATAGATTTATTTTGCTGTATGTCTGTACCATAGGTAAACTAGAATTAACCTAAGTGAAAGTGTAATATGTAAGTACAAAGGCTAAACATGATATTCAATGAGTTGAATCAGGGCAGGAACTAGGGAAAACTGTATTAGACAGAAGAAACATATTATAGATAAAAGCTTCTAAGTTAGGATTTTTAATATGAAGTGAAAAATTTTGTACATCTAAAAAATAATTGAAATTCCAACTGTCTCATTTGTAGATTAGTATGCTTTTTCTCTGCAGTTAATTTTTAAGTAAATTACATATTCACTGGGAGATTTTATTGCTTTAATATTATAATTTATTTTTTTAAATTTCTAATTTTCAGAGAAGGTTTATTTTATGAACAGAAGTTTTACAACAATTCCTCTTTGTCCTGTTCAGTTTTTATAATAAGCTTATCAAAATTAATACAAAATAAGCAAAAAAATATTAGCATAAAGAAGTTCAAAAAAGGATAATAATGAAAATTTGTGATTTTCTTTCTTAAAAGAAATATGTGCAGTGAAATGTGATTTTACAGTTTATTGACATGATTTGGAACTCTTTAGTGAAATAAAACTAATGTTAAGTTTTTAAATTTTAGGTAATTTTGAAACATTTCTGTGTTGTACATAATGATAGCAATGGCCTCCAAGGAGTATTAACTCAGAAGCATAATATATTAGTATTCCTTTTTTGTTTTTGATGCTATGGATTGAGCTCAGTCATACGTGACCACTGAACCGCATCCCCAGCCCTATTTTGTATTTTATTTAGAGACAGGGTCTCCCTGAGTTGCTTAATGCCTCGCCTTTGCTGAGACTGGCTTTGAACTTGTGATTCACTTGTCTCAGCCTCCCAAGCCACTGGGATTACAGGGGAATGCACCACCATGCCCTGCTAGGCCTTTTTTTCTTGCTCAAATATATTCATGGTGATAGGGACAGAGAGATTCTAGTTGTGAAAATATGACCTTAAGGAAATAATTCTTTAAAATGGGCTCATTGTTCTAAGCCCCACATGCTTTCCTTTCCAGGAAGCGCTACCTGGCTTAATTTAACAGGAAAAGACACATTTCTCAGCAAACTACCTGTTATTTGCAGGAGAAATGCAGGCCTAAAAAGTTTCAATCAAAGAAACCCAAGCTATCCCTCAAGGGGAGACTTTTGTGACCCTTTAATCCCTTCTGTCCACAAAATCTGTAAGAATTTATAGTTAATAATTCAACCATAAATGTTATCTTAGGCCAATGTGACCTATAGTTGTCATGCAATGGGGACTTGAAAGTCCAATGTCATCCTAATGGCAGTCAAAGTCAAGAGGTGGATCTGGAAAAGACTCTCCAGAAACTTCTTTGGGATACGCAATAAAACTGGAGTTCAGGAGAGGCACATTGCTTCATTCCTCTCTGTGAGGACTCACTATCTCCCTTGATAGTGTCCCCTCTTCTTTTTCATATTCCTTCAATAAACCCATGCCTATTATTCTGAAGAACATGTCTGAAATCATTCTGACTTGATTGCAAGAATCCAGATTGAGTACCTTCATGTTGCCTCAGTTTCTCTGAAGTCCCTGGCCCTATAACAATGGACCCACATGGTATATATACTTTGAGTCATAGCTTTGAATTTGAATTTTCATTGTGCTACATTATGGTTTTGATATGATATGTGCCCCTAAAACCCATGTGTAGGATAATATAAGAAACCTTAGAGGTAAAAATGATTGGGTTATGAGAGCCTTGATCTAATCAATGTATAAATTACCTTATGGCAATTAACTAAATGGTAGCTGTAGTCAGGTATGGTGTGGCTTGAAGAGATGGGTAATTGGGAATGTGCCATTAGGGTATATGTGTAGTCCTGGTAAGGAAAGTAAGCCACTTTCCTCAATTACACTCTTTTACCTTGATGCTCTGCCTCACCTTGTGTCCTGTGGAAAGGAGTTGGCTACCTAAGGACTGAAATATCTGAAGCCATGTTCCCCCAAATAAACTTTTCCTCCTCAAAATTGTTCTTGTCAGGTTTTTTGGTCACAGCAATAAAAAGTTGACTAAAAAAGCAATTGGTACTGAGAAATGGGGACGCTAACCTAACCATGTGATTTTGAAGTTTTTGAAATGTTTGGAATTTGCAGGAGATATGTTGAGACATTTACAGATGCAAGCTGGAAAAGTTTTAGAATGTTGAAAGCAAAGCTTAATGGGTCATTCCTTCGGGAGCCTGAGATGTGTGTGGATTTGCTAGCCCCTGAGATGCTCTCAAACAATGCCATCTTTTCTATTGCTTCTGCATGAAGACTTTAGTAAGCCTTTAGTGGCTTTGATGTCATTAGTAACTAAAGCATCCTTAGCCCCAAATTTACTTGTAGTTTTCTGGCCAAACTGCAGTTTTTCAAATCTTTCTGTTTTGCTTCCTGATCCTGATTATCAAAATAAACTCAGCTAAAAGCTACCATCAACATCTATACTGCTGCCTGCTTAGAAATTTCCTCTGCCTGATTAACAAGTCCATCACCTTTAAATTGAGCCTCACAGAGAGTCCCAGGACAAAATGTAGACAACTTCTTAACCAAAATGTAACAGGAATGGCACTCAACCACTGAGCCACATCCCCACCCCTACTCATTTTTCTTTTGAAACAGGGTCTCACCAAGTTGCTTAGGGCCTCAGTTAAGTTGCAAAGGCTGGCTTTCAACTTATGTTCTCTCGCATTAGGCTGCTGAGTTGTTAGTATTACGTGGGTGCACCACCATGCTCTCCTTAAATGTACTTTTCATTGTGAGATGAGCATAAATGTTTGTGGGCCAGGGAGGAAAAGATACGGTTTCAATATGAAAAGTCCCCCAAAAGCTCATGTGTGAAACAATGCAAGAAAGTTTAGAGGTGAAATGATTGGGTTAATAGTTTTAAAATGATCAGTGCATTAATTCCCTCATAAGGATTAACTGAGTGGTAACATTAGGCATCATAATACCAACTGAGTCATTAATACATTTTATGTCTGAAATAATTTACCTATTCACAAGCCTATTATGTCATGAGCTATATAAACAAGAGTTCTGGAAGAAACAAGTGAGATACGTCAGTGAAGAAGTCTATAAGTATTGAATATTTTAAAATAAAATAGTAAACTATTAGGAAGTTTGAAAAAAGTTTCATGTGAATCTCATATTTTTGTTATTTTTGAATCAAGGACTTACATTTTAAAATAAAAATTAGATTTATTTTTCCTGGATTTATAAATGATATTTTTCTAGGTAGTTTTTTGAATTCATATTGTAATTATAGTTATGTAACCTAGTTCAATAGTACTTACTAAAATTATTAAACAATAATAACTTTCCTCATTAGAAATCTAGGTCTCTTATTGTATCAAAAATCAAGATGAGTTCTAACGATTAAATTATATTTGAGTCTTGTTTTCTACTTAATAATATGAAACTGCTGGCCTAGTTCTAGCATCATAGTTGAAATTTTTCTTGGAAAATGACAAGTGAGTCTTAAAGTGGCACTTTCATGCAGTTCTACATATTTTAATACATTTCTTCATGGCTGCCAAGAACAATATGATCTAGAACTAACAGTGTACATATTTGTTACCAATAATTTTTGTGTTTTTGTATTTCAGCTAAGACATTCATAAAAAATATTTTAAACACTTTAACTTGTTTCTTCATGCCTGTTTTTCTTTCTTTATGATTATATTGTAAATTATATTACTTAGCTTTGAAATGTATTATTTTCCTCTGAAAGAAAATTTATTTTATCTATTTTATCATCCCTTTTTCAGATATTCTTGGGATACACACCAGCTGTGTCACAGAACAACAAATTAGAAAATGATTGCAATTAGAAGATAAGCTTAGTCATAATCCTTTTTTCCTTCCTTTAAGATCAAAACTGGCACTGCCATAAGATGTTACCAGAAGGCCCTATTATAGTCTATGCCAGGTAACAGATTCACAAAATTTATAGGGTATCTTCCAAAACTCTTATTGAATTAGACACATTTACATAATATGCTGAGTTTGGTTATATAATTTGAATGAAACTGAGGAAACAACTTGACTTTAGCACTTTCTTGTGCACCTATAAATGAGTTTCACTATTGGAAGGTTATTCCTAAGACTTTCTTAGAATCCGTCTGAATTATAAATCACAGATATTATAATCCACACAAATAACAACTCATGTGTCTCCTTTAAGAAATTACTGAGTTCATAACAAAATCTGGGAAATTCTGTCAGGCAAAGTTAAGCAGAATTGGATAAAAAATCAACACTTACTCTCTTATTTCAGCACCAATATTATTTGACACAAATACATTTCTCTTCTATTTTAGGAAAATGGGCATTTAAAATGCTTATAATACAGTGGTCCTGAAAATAACAAAATCTGACATTTTAACTTGAATAAAAGCTTAATGGTGTAAGTTTTTTTTTTTTTTTTTTTTTTTGTTTCTAATCCTAGCTCAGTTGTTGTATTTGTCAGAATTCTCCAGAGAATCTAAACAAATAGGATATATTAAAATAGAGAGCTAGGTAAATTTATTTTAATTTATTTTTCTTGAGTTCTGGAAGTTGCAAGTCTAAAATGTTTAAAGCAGGCTAGCACACAGAAAACTCCTGAAGGGGATGATGTTGTAGTCTTGGGTCCAAGGCAGTCTGGATGTGGAATTCCTTAGTCTTTGGGGAACCTCAGTCTTTGCTCTTCAGGCATTCTACTGATTAGATGATGCATACTCATATTATGGGGAGGGGGGATCTACTTCATTCAATATCTTCTGATTGAATAGTTAGTCAAATCTACAGAGTATCTTCACATTAACATCTAGATTTTAGTTTTGCCAAAATCTTGGTTCTATAGCCAAGGCAAATTGAAGCAAAAATAACCATCACAGTAGTTTATCAAGCTATATAAAATGATTTATATAGTATGTTCAAGGTCAATTATTGTGTTGTTGTGTGAAAGACCATTGATACTATCTCATGTAACTATGGATCAAGAGATTTATTGAATATTGTAATACATTCAACCAATAAAATACTATACAGTGGATAAAAGAGAAACTGTCAATATAAAGAGCTCTAAGATACAATGTTTAGTGAAAGTGATGTTCTGAAATATATATATATATATATATATATATATATATATATATATATATATATATAATATGCCAATAAATATATAATGCTTATTATGTATTTGATAAATATATTATATATATGATAAATTGTATGTATAACACATATCATGTTAAATGTTTTTGAATATATACATATATATAGTCTAAATATTATACATTTATTATAAAGGGAAGGAAAATGTGTACACTCAGAAGTGCTTATATGCATAGAAAAATCTGAGGAAGGATAGCCTAAAATTTTTTTAAACGCTTTACTGTAATTGTGTGTGGATGGGTATGCAGAAATCATGCAGCTAGGAAAAAGGGTCAAATAAAGGATCAGATTAGAGAAAAGATAAAGAGTATATGGATAAAGGATGAAGAAAGGATAATGGCCACGGGATAATTTACAAAATAAACTAGACCTTATAGAAAATGTTATTTTTAAAATTTATTTTGAAGCATCTGAATGCTTCCTTCTTAAAAGAAAATGATGAATAAGTATGTAAACAAATAGTAGGGAATATACTCATTAACATGCTCCTAAAGCATTTTTTTTCCAAACACATTGTTTTTATTTATGCACCTGTAAATAATATAATCATTTAACTTGAGGCATAAAATTTAAAATGATAACAAAATATCCCTTAAAATGCTTCATCGGACCTTATACTTTTAAATGTTTTAAATATTTATTTCAAGAATAAACACTAAAGTATTAGAGATAGCAAAAGTCTTTATGCTTTAAGAGAAAATATTTTTTTCTTTTACATTTTGAAATATAATTCATTTTGCCATACACATATATGCATTTGAAATTTTTATAAATGTGAACTTTATCAGCAATTCTGTAATTATTATTACTTAATTTTTAGTGCATCACAAGCCAACTTACACAAAAATATGCATGTTATTATTACACAAACTTGTATAAACTTGAATCAATTTCTCTCTCTCTCTTGCTCTCTCTCTCTCACACACACACACACACATGCACACACACACACCCACACACACCATATTCAAATGCTACCCAAGGCTTAGGTATATCAGGTTGGTTCATATGGTAAGAGCTTTCATTCACTCCTGTGTAATAGAATAAGTAAAAGGATAAAGTGTTGCTTTATGGGAAAACTTTATTATTTTAGCACTTCTTGAAAATTCTGGAATGTCCATTTTATTTTTTACAAAAAAAAACATCATTTCCAGACTATGGAAAAATAAACATGTCCTTAATGTCTTTTATGCTTTGGTAATTTATTTAATTAGTGTCTTGCGGATATACATGATGGTGAGATCACTATAGTATGTTCCATATTCATGTAAGTACATAGGAAATTTAGGTCAGATTTATTCTAATGGGTCATCAAGTCGTTTTGAAACAACATATAATGATATTTAGGAAGATATTTTATGTGTGGATATGTGTGCATACAAATATACATGAATACAATGAAATAAAGCTCATCTTTTATTTATACAGATATGTTTAATGATATCTTATAAAATGGTACTTGGACTTTTCTTCTATAAATTATTTAATAATTTAATATTGCACTATAAAAAGATAGAATAGATAAGACAAAACTATACAGTTGGGAGAAAAACTTTATCAAACTCATAGATACTAGGATTTCAAGACCTGGGTGAGAATTTCTGACCACTAAGAATATATAACTGTCAAAGTATCAACACACAATGAAGAGATAAATGAAGGTATAAAATCTTTCAGTTTATAGAATGAGATTATAGGTCCTATTTGGAGTAAAGTACAATTCTATGAATCTCTTCAAATTTGCCTTTTATATTCACACAAGTAAACAAGGTGGAAACATTGCTTTAAAAGAGAAGTGACAAGTGCACAAGAGAAAAAAAAATCTACTATTTAGATCAGATTTTACAAAGCAAAAAATTGCTTAAAATAATTTGTCTAGAGTGACAATGCCCATAAAAGAGAAAGAAAAAAAAATGAAAAAAAATGAGTGAGAGAAATACTGTGACCTAAATATGGTTAATTAATTAATTTTTACATGTTTCAAACTAGTACTTGAGTGTTGACAAGATGCTGGCAACTTCCAAAAGAACACTTAACTATTCAATAGGACTTTAAAATCCTTCAGATACCTTTGCCAACATTTCAGTGTTGTTATTATTTGAATAACAAATGGCAAAACTTACTATTTCACATTTAAATTTTTCTGGAAGTATAATATTAAGTGTTTAATATTAAAATACTAGTGTAATATTTCAAATGGAATAAATGTAATTTTTAATTGATAAACTCTATTCCCTAGGAATTTCTCAAATATATTCATGTTGTTCCATCTTGCTTATCTTAGAGATTTCTTTTTATACAACAAACTTCAGTAACATTATCAATGCTTTAGAATTACCAGCACAATTCCATTAATTGACTTTAAAATTTACCTTGAACTAAGCACATAATAAAAAAATGCTTTTAAAACTGAAATCACAGAGATGGGCAAATACATTTTGAAATGAACATTTTTATGGTGAAATTTCAACTGAATGAGGTTCTGTTTACTTTTTTAACTCTAAACAAACAACTAGTATTAGTTTTGTAGGTGGCTATGGATTCATTCTTAGAAAATATATATTCTTTACTCAGTTGAATTTTTGGATAAAACCTTTTATGGAGTTTATCCTTACTACTTTGGCTGAGTTTAAAATTATCCCATAACTAAGCAGCATAAAATAACTATTATGCTAAAAATTTCTTTAAATTGGGTGTCAAATACAGGTAAGCAGAGAGAGCTTGCCTTCATCCATGATGTATGGATCTTCAAGTAATGACTTGAAGTATAGAGACAGGAAATGCATGAAACCCTATTTCTTTATAGGACAGTAGTTAATAATGGAAATCTTTGGTATTCTCCACATGGCCCTTGTCATGTGGGTTCTCTGCCTTGACTGGTTATTAGTTACAGATAACAAAATTTTAAATGCAAATATCCTGGAAAAAAATGGAAGACAAAGTGAAAATTGTATGGCCTTTCGTGGATTTTCCTGATGAAACACTGTTTTTTCATATTGTCTTCTTTGATAAGACACAAGGTCCTATCCAAGTTCAAGGACAAGTTCCTTTTCATGTGGATCCAGAAATAGTGTTGTGACTGTGTTCTGAAAAATATAATCTGACACATCTACCCTTTGGCTACATAATGAACTCTCCACCCATATGTTGTACACCCAACTAGCCTTGGAGAACCCTGAATGTCTGGTCTCATTAGGGTTTTATCAGGCAGGAGATTGAGAGTTTCATTATCTTGATCAGATTGAAATGTGGATGAGTCTCATCAAGTACAGATTCCCTAAATGGCAAGACCTAGGAACTGAAAGACAAGTTTCCTGGACTTCCACTCCCAATATCCAGTGGTGGAACTGGTACAAGATATCCAATGTAGTATTTTCCTTTCCATAAGTAAAAACAAAAATGCAACAGAAACTATGAAATTCCTAGAAGTTTCCAATTTATAGGAATCTTAAAATACAAAGATATATAGTGGCAATTACTCAATTAAAAATAAATTCTGTTGCCTGCAAATGATTCATACGGACTCTTGGATATATTATCTGTGATCTTTGTTATCTGATTTTGAGTCAATGTTATTTTTTCATTAAATAAAAAAAAAGTAGCTCACCTTCACAACAAAGCTAACTTCCCAACTTGTTTCTTGCATTTCAATTGTGGGGGCTAAAATACCTGACTTTGAACTTTTCCTGATGCCATTGTTGTTAAAAACATGTAGTATTGCTTATTAATTGATTTATAACCCATCAGATGAAACTCTTATATACTCAAGACTCATAAGAATTTTTTTCTTTATTTTTGGTTTTCTTTGTAAATTACCTGGAATTTTAAACTTAGAGGAGATTGTATTTACCTGAGATCATTTGAGATAGGTACCTTTTAGATCCTTTGAGTGACTTGTCTGATTGAATGAGGCACAATATCACTCTTCCTTTCTGGGATTCTAACTATGAATATAATTATCTTTCCCAAGATTTGATATTTTTATGTTAATTAATATTGAAGAATGTAGAAATGAGAAACTATTTTGTTTTCAAACATCCTCTTGGAGCCTTTCATATCTGTAACAAATACATGGCATAAACAACCTAAAAGAGAAACAAAGATTTCTTTTTTACTCATGGTTTCAGAGGTTTCAGTCCTTGGTCAGCTGGCTCCAAGGCAAACATATTATGGCAGAAAGGGAATGTGGAGTAAAACTGCTCAGCTCATAGTAGCAAGAGGTGGGAAAGGGAGGGAAAAGAACACGCCAGGGTCAACAAATAACCTTCCAGTGACTCACATAATCCAACCATGTTCCTCTACCTACAATTTCAAATGGAAGGAGACCCTCATTGTTACACAAAATTACATATAAGAGGTTGTGAGGGGAATGGGAAAAAAACAAGGAGAGAAATGAATTACAGTAGATGGGGTAGAGAGAGAAGATGGGAGGGGAGGGGGGATAGTAGAGGATAGGAAAGGTAGCAGAATACAACAGTTACTAATATGGCATTATGTGAAAATGTGGATGTGTAACCGATGTGATTCTGCAATCTGTATTTGGAGTAAAAATGGGAGTTCATAACCCATTTGAATCTAATGTATGAAATATGATATGTCAAGAGCTTTGTAATGTTTTGAACAACCAATAAAAAACATAAAACAAATCAACTATCTCCCAGTAATCCATTTATCTATTGATGGATGAATTTATTGATGATGTGAGACCTCATGATCTAATCACTTCCCCAAAGTATCACCAATGAACACTGCTATACTGGGGACCAAATCTTCAATACATAAACCTTGGGGACAATTCCAGATCCAAACCATAACAGATCCTTTATATTCAACAAATCTTTAAATTTTATCAGCTCTTACTATTTAATAAATATCAGAAAGACAAGCTGTACTTCAACTGTCTCCTTATTATTCTGGTTCATTAGAACCTATGGTACATTTGATTCACTTGCTACTTTTCACTACCACAGTCAATAGTCATACTATAAGTTTCTACATACAAGAAATCTTGTAATTTTTAGAAATATTTTTATCACATTTACTTAAACCCTTCCCAAGAGTCTCCTCATGGCCACCACTCTTCAGCTAAGGATCTCTTAAAGGACCACAAACTGATACCAAAGCTCTTAGTGCACTTTTATTTTTTGTTATACCACTGCTTACTCGGGGAACCAATATTTATTTCAGTTTCTCTGCATAACACATTGGTCTATTACCCTCAAATTAATGCACCAAATAGCTTTTTATCCTCAATAAGTATTTAGTTTAAGAGTAAAGGAAAGAATAGCAGAAATGTTTTTCTGATCTATCATGTATATACATGCCACAGAAAGAATTGAATTTAAAAGCAAAATTCAAATGTATACTTCTCCACTTAAAATTTGGGAGTAGATGCAGGATACAAGCTTTGGGAACAGGGGATTTCACTTTCTTCCCACATAGGGCAGACTGCATAAATCAACCTTTCTATTGCTGCAAATAAAACATGTGACAATAACAATTAAAGGAGAAAAAGCTTATTTGGGGTATCATGATTTCAGAAGTTTCAATCAATAGGTAGCCAGCTTCATTCCTCAGTGCTTGGGCTAAGGCAGAAGATCATCATAGAAATATGTAGCAGAGAAAATGAGGTCAAGACATGACCACCAAGAAGCAGAGAGAGACTCCAATCTCCAGGGACAAAATATATACCCTGAAGACATAGCCCCAATGACCCACCTCCTCAAGCCACACTTTACTTGCCTTCAGTTACCATTCAGTTAATCCCTATCATTGATTGGATTAAGACCCTCATAACTCAGTTATTTCAACCTAACCTTTCTTACATTGTCTCACAAATGAGATGTTTGTGGACGCTTCCCATCTCATCTAAAATACTCTGTATAGACAATGTAAAGTTTCTTCAGGGCATGGGGATTGGATTACAAGAACAAGATTCCAGAAATAGAGCACATACCTATTGAAAGCTCTTCCACATTATTTACAACTTTCTGAAAAATCACTCAGGGTCATTCCAAGTGTTTTCTGTTAATTAAGACATTCACAGCTGGTGAGGTCATACATGCATGTAATCTCAGCTACTCGGGAGGCTAAAGCAGGAGGATCTCAAGTTTGAAGATAGTCTAGGCAGCTTAGCAAGACCCTGCTCGAAATTAAAAATAAAAATTGATGGGGAGGTAATTCAGCTAATAGAGTGTCATGAATGATTCTATCCTCAGTACTGCAAATAAAAATTAAAAACGAAAACATTCCCAAATTACTGTTAATTTACAAAAACAAAAGAAAAAAGAAAGAAAGAAAGGAATCCTGCTACTTCTCAGGAAGTGAGGTTATTTGGAAAAATGTGCACATGTGGGACTAGAAATATTTCTGTAGCTGCATTCTGGAAATGACAAACTGCCACAGAATGAAATTGCCTGGTAAATTTTTTAAAAACATCACTCCATGTGCAAATAGTTTATGTTTATAAAAATTTTATTGATAGAAAACTGATAATGATTGACATGACTGTATTCTTAATCTAGAACATTTTATTATCAGTTTTGCATATATCAAAATATTGCCTTATTAATCTCAATGAATGATGCTAATCCTAATGTTACATTACTCACAACAGTCATTAATACAATAATGCTTTTTATGTACATGTAGTTAAGCTGTTATTTCAAATAAAGCATTCTTCTAAAATATCTGACAATCCCTGCAATATTAGAAAAAGCTAACTTGAATAGTCTTATCTAAAAAAAAATAATAATAACAGTAAAACCTTTCAGACATTCTATTTTAGGACAGTTAATGTTAACCACTATCAAGAAAGTGGCAAACAACTATGCTAAAAAGTAATGGAGTTTAATATTTTACCATATGTCAAAATAGGCAAACAGGCAGGAAGATGTCACCATTGTTGTTAACATTTGAAAGGTGTATTTTATATCAATGTTTTCATTGAAAGTCACACAATGACTTTTAATCTATAAATTATTATAGGTTTAGGTACCATGGGAAGGGACTGACTTAAGAATATTGTTAAGACATTATCTAGGAATCTAATTATCTATCCTAATGAAAATGAGTATGGCTCATAAAAGGAATTATGTGAATTAATGACAGGAGACTCTCAGACTCACAGCTTACAGCTTCAGGAGTCTATGATTACATACTATAACTAAAGGCAATAGAAAAAATAATGCCTTTTAGGATTATTGTTGTAAGCCGCACTTAGTTATAATATTGTTCACCTCCCAACATACAGAAAAGCAGTGAGAAATTTACTAGTTTATGGATAAAATATATTTTTTCTTGAAAATTGATAATTATTGACAGAACAGTGCATAAAGGAAAATCCTAATAAATCCACATCTTGACAATTCAGAATTTATGCTCACTTATTCTTCTAAACTTGACCTTGGTGTTTAGTAATTTCTAAGAAAAATATATTTTACTAAGCAACTTAGAATATAAGTGTGATTATTGAAATTGTTCTCATCTGCTAACTAATTTCATGCCTTAATGAAATGAAGGTTTCTTGAAGTATTCCACCATTGCTGGGAATATTAGCACGAATAACATAGTAATGATGTCTGTCACAGAATGAATGGAATATCATGAAACAGTGAAATGTGGGAATTTCAAAATGTCTTAACAGCCATTATCTGCACATAAGTAATCACTGTATTAGTTAAAGATCTTGTGCATATTTATTATTGTTGTACAATTCAAAACACTAAACAATCCTGATCTAAAAAGCATCTATTGTTTTAGAATGTTAAAACATCACAAAAAGGAATGTCAATTAGTACAGTCACTATGCAAAACAGTATGGAGATTCCTCAGAAAACTAAAAATAGCTCAACCACCCCTGGGTACACACCCAAAGGAATTAGAGTCAGCACACTGTAAAGATACACACAAAATTTTTTATCTCACAACCATTTACAATAACTCTAGATACCTACCAATGGATGAATAAACAATGAAAATATCAGTGTATTTATAAAATGTAGCATTATCAGTCATAAGGAAGAATGAAATCATTTCATTTGTGAGTATACATAGAACTGGAGATCATCATGTTAAAGGAACAAGCCAGACTCAGAAAAAAAAATATCATATGTTTTCTTTAATATGTGTAATCTTAAGGAGAAAAAGCTTACATGAAAGTAGAAGGAGGAGTACTAGGGAAGAGAAACCACCAGGGGGAGAGACAGAGGGTCTAATAGTTTGGATTTGGAATATCTCCCCAAAAGCTCATGTTTTGAATACATCCTCCATTTCCAATTCATCAAGGTTCAAATGTGGAGTTATTAGGCAATGATGGATCCTAAGGGCTCTAACCTTTTCAGTCAATTAATTCGTTGACAGCTGAAGAGACTACTAGGAAGTAGGGTATATTTGGTGAAATATGTCACCGGAGAAATGTTCTGGAAGGGTTTATCTTCTCTCTCTGTTTTTGGGATACCATGAACTGAGCAGCTTTCTTTTACATGCTTACCTAACAACATATTTCTGCCTTGAGTTCAGCTGATCATGGGCTGAATCCTCTGAAACCAGGAGCCAAAATCAATCTATCCTTCTCATAGTTGATCTTGGTGACTATTCAGTCACAGTAACAAAAAGCTGAGTAAAACAGGGGGTAAGAGGGTAATAAGGAGAGTGGGTATGCTCAAAGAACATTATATGCATGTATAAAATTGTCACAATGAAATGCATTATTTTATACAATTAATACGCACCAATAATTATAAGAAAAAAAATCAACAAAAAACATTTGTAATAGTCTTCCCATTTTTAAATTTGTCCCTTAAACTTTTGTTTCCTTCCACCTTTGTAGCAGTTTATTTTTCTTATCCCACAGATAACAAAATAGAAGGACTTTTTCTATAGTAGATTTCATCAGACTTGGTTTTATAGATGGTGTAAACGGTACAATACTATGTGCAGGAAACTGACCTATATATTGCAGAAGGTATTGCAGCTTCTGTGTACTCAACCCACCAATAACACCAATAGCATTACCCAAGAGTTAAAACAACAATAAATGTTTCTTTTCATTACCAAATGGTGCCTGGGAATAAAATCACTCCAAGCTGAAAAACACTATTTATGAAATCAATAAAGCTACTTTAAAGAAAATAATGTGTTTCTTTCATGTTTAACAAAGTAAGACTTAGAAATTTGGGAAGAGATGTATTCTTCTATCAGATGCCTCATTAGTTAAAGTTTATAAAGACAGTTATGTACAATATGAATACATAATTAATTTTTCTCTGATGAAATGATAGACAAACCAGAAAATAACATGCAAAGATATGGAAAATCTGAACATTATCAAGTATCATGACTAAATTTACTTCAAACACTATAACCTCACTTTTCTTTCAAGTGAACATAAGGCATTCATCAAATGAATCTGTTTATTTATTTTCTCCATCAAATGAATCAGGAGATATCAAATAATTGAAATTATATATCATATGCATTATAATCTGTGACAAATTTAAGCACTTAAATAAATTACAGTACAGATAATATTCTAAAGAATAAAATAAAATGCACAAATTTAAATATGCTAGCTTTTGTGTTACTGTGAAGAAAATACCCAACAGGAGCAACTTGGAGGAGGGGAAAGTTCATTTTGGTTCATGGTTCCAGATGTTTCAATTGATAGTTGACTGAGTCCATTGCTCTGGACCCATTGTGAAGCAGAACATCATGACCAAAGGGTAAGGAGAAGTAAAGATGCTCAACTCATGGCAGCCAAGAAGAGAGAAAAATAAGGGAGGCTGCAAGTAACATGCATATTTCCAGGGCATCCACCTTCTTCAAGTGGTCTACCTTCTCCAAACATGCCCTATCTGTCTGTAGTTACCACCCAGTCAGGTCACTCAAACTAGGATGGACTGAGTTGGTTATAGTTCCCACAATCCAATCATTATATCTCTGAACATTCCTACATTATCAGGAGCTTCTGGGGGACACCTTATACCCAAAGAGTAACACTACATATGTGAAGGAAATGAGAGAAAACTCCTTGTTACAGCTGCATGTAAACTTGTACCAAGGTGAAGATAGTAAATTGCAAAGGGAAGCTTCAACTAGTGTAAGGAAATTTGATAATGAACAAAATACTAAGTGTTTCCTCAAATTATATCTTCACACATTTATGTTATTCATTTTAATGAGAAAACTGAATAGATTATAATGAAAAGTTCCAGAGATAATGAATTTATGTAAGTAAGAATTCAATACCACCAATATTAAGATAATATCACCCACGTACATATTGATAGGATGCACGGGAAGTACAAAACATCCTTTGGGTAGTAGTCCTGTCAAAAATACACAACCCAAATCTAACAATAAAGAAATATTAAACTTCAACAGAGACATATTCTACAAAATAATTGGCCTGTAATTTTTATATGACCACTGGAACACAAGATTTGAAGTATATGAAATGAAAATGTTTCAGATTAAAGGAGACAAAATACAATTCACTAAACACAATATGTTATCCTGAAGTAGATTTATGAAAAATATAAAATAATATACACCTAAAGATTATTAGTATAGTTGGTAATTTACTTGAATATGGACTTTTTGTTAGATAGCCCAGAAACATTAAATTTTCTATTTTTAATATTTTAGTGCAGTTATGTAAGAAAATGTGCTTGTTCTTTAAAATAAAATGCACACAGAGATTTATAACAGTTAAGAAAAATCATATCTCTGACTTACTCTCAAATGTTTCAAAATTTCTTTTAGTATGTTAAAGTAATAAAACAAATGGTTACAAATATTATTAGAATTATTAAATATAAATCATTGGATTACTTTCAGCTTGTACATTAAAGATTTATATTTATAAATCCACTGTATATTTTATCATAGAAAAATCTATTGGCATAGTAAAGGTATATTGACAGTGGTTGTTACTGACAAAGTGTTAACTCTTGACGAACTTTTTATAATCTTGAATTGGTTCAAGATAAATGTCAATATTTCTCTTATTTAAACCAATCCAGAAACAACTGCTATTAATGTCATAAAATTAATGTATTATATCTCATATTTTAAATTAATAATTAAAGTGGTTTTAATTAATTTAATTTTTCATTTTAATTCAGTGGTATAATTCTTCTATTTTCTGTTTTTTTCATTCTCCTCCACTATATTTCACTAGTTTTCTCCTTGTTCTCTAATTCTGTCAGTTCCATTGACATAGCAATAATTCTTGTATCATGTGGAACACTGTCATGAACCAAACAAATAACCCATCACATGATAAGTCATCACCAGCTGCTTAATATACAGAGAGGGTACATTGTTTTATGGAAACTAGAGTCAGATTGCTTGAGTTCAAGTCCAGCTTTGCCACTTCTGAGTGAACAAATTAATCTGTCTTTGTATGTTTCCCCATCTGTGAAATGTAACTGGTATTGCTATCTACCTCATAGGTTTATTATGAAAATGCAATCATGTAATATTTATTAAAGTTGTATAACATTACATGAAAACCATATCAAATTATTGGATTAAAATAATATATTTCATCAGTCTAATATTTGTTATTTTTGTATTTCTTTCCTTACCTTTCTTCAGCTCTGTTCATTGTGCTAGCAGTAACTTAGCAGAATGTATATTACTTTAGAGTAGTCTATCCAAGTAGAAGTCCTTTTAAATTCACATAAAGCACTACTATAGTCCCTTGAGGCTATTAGACATCTGTATTGCAATAGTTTTCACAACTAGAGAAAGTTCATACTAGACACAGTTTCTTATTTTAAAGAGCCTTTTACAACTGATAATACATTATGCTGCTGAAATATTCCTGTACAGAACTTATGTTGGTTGTCAACTTCAACAGTATATTTATTTTAAGGTTTATTTTGAAAGCTCTCTCAATGATGATGTGGGGTTATTTTAATGTCTGAAAGTATGTGCAAGCAATGTAGCATATGAAAGAAAATAAGCACCCTTATTAGGGATTCTCTTAGGTAGTTTCACATATAGCATTGATGATCCCAACCTGTTGATAGTCACACATTTGTGTAAACATTTCTCTGTGTTTCTCCTTTAGTTACTTCAAATCAATACACTGCCACAAAGTTGACATAACTTTCAAGTTTAGGTAATGAAAGATGGTGACTTTTATCTCTTATTAGCAAGCCTATCCTTTTGCTTTGTTGCCCTGCATGTTTTAATAAAGTAAGCTGCCATAGTGAAAAGGGCAGATTCAGTTGAACAAAGCACAAGGGTCTGAATTCTGTTAATATCTTTTTCCAGATAAGCATTGAAATTACTATGGCTCAGCCAATATCTTGATTACCGTCAGTGAGAGATGTTGAAGTAAGGAATCAAATTAGGTTTGCCCTAAACATCTCATCCCAGAAACTATGAAATAATGCCCATATGATTTTTGAGTCCATAAAATTTTAGTAATTTGTTATTTATAAGCAGATAATGAATCCAATATTTTAAAAATAAATCAAGTAACATACAATGTTAGAATGATTTGACTATATTAGGATAAAATATCTTCAATGGGTTAATTAATATTAGTAAAAATGTATTTTCTTTTTTTTGGGGGGGGGAATATAAGGGATTGAACTCAGGGCACTTGACCACTGAGCCATATCCCAGCCCTTTTTGTATTTTATTTAGATACAGGGTCTCACTGAGCTGCTTAGCAACTCTCATTTGCTGAGGCTGACTTTTGACTCTGAACTCAAGATCCTCCTGCCTCAGCCTCCTGAGCTGCTGAGATAACAGGTATGTGCCACCATGCCTAGAAAGAAAAATGATTTCTTAAAAGAGATCTCCATAGGCTACAATTCTAATTTCAAGATATTTTGACTCTTATTTCATTAGATAATCCCTTCTTACACTGTCCATAATCTAGTCAGATTTGCATCATTAAAACAAAATAATCCATTTATAAGGTGAAAGCTTTGTTTCAGATCTTTCACTTGGACCTGTTGCTTTGGGCCTATGACAACAGAGTACATCGTGACATTAGTGTATGCAAAGGAAGGATGTTTCCCTCTTAGTGGACAGGAAGTAAAGAGTAAGCAGAATCTCAATAATAACCCTAAATGTTAATGGCTTAAACTCACCAATTAAGAGACACAGGCTAGTAGAATGGATCTCAAAACAAGACCCAACAATATGCTGCCTACAGGAGACGCATTTGATAGGAAAAGACATACATAGGCTGAAGGTGAAAGGTTGGGAAAAATCATATCACTCATATGGACTTCGGAAACAAGCAGGAGTGTCCATACTCATATCAAATAAAATAGATTTCAAGCCAAAGTTAATCAAAAGGGATAAAGAGGGACACTACATACCGCTTAAGGGAACCATACACCAACAAGACATAACAATCATAAATATATATGCCCCAAACAATGGTGCAGCTATGTTCATCAAACAAACTCTTCTCAAGTTCAAGAGTCTAATAGACCACCATACAATAATCATGGGAGACTTCAACACACCTCTCTCACCACTGGACAGATCTTCCAAACAAAAGTTGAATAAGGAAACTATAGAACTCAATAACACAATTAATAACCTAGACTTAATTGACATATATAGAATATACCACCCAACATCAAGCAGTTACACTTTTTTCTCAGCAGCACATGGATCCTTCTCAAAAATAGATCATATATTATGTCACAGGGCAACTCTTAGACAATATAAAGGAGTAGAGATAATACCATGCATCCTATCTGATCATAATGGAATGAAACTGAAAATCAATGATAAAAGAAGGAAGGAAAAAGCATACATCACTTGGAGAATGAACAATAGGTTACTGAATGATCAATGGGTTATAGAAGACATCAAGGAGGAAATTAAAAAATTCTTAGAGATAAATGAAAACACAGACACAACATATCGGAATCTATGGGACACATTGAAAGCAGTTCTAAGAGGAAAATTCATTGCTTGGAGTTCATTCCTTAAAAAAAGAAAAAACCAACAAATAAATGATCTCATACTTCATCTCAAAATCCTAGAAAAAGAAGAGCAAAACAACAGCAAAAGAAGTAGAAGGCAAGAAATAATTAAAATCAGAGCTGAAATTAATGAAATCGAAACAAAAGAAACAATTGAAAAAATTGACAAAACTAAAAGTTGGTTCTTTGAAAAAATAAACAAAATCGACAGACCCTTAGCGATGCTAGTGAAGAGAAGAAGAGAGAGAACTCAAATTACTAGCATACGGGATGAAAAAGGCAATATCACAACAGACACTTCAGAAATACAGAAGATAATCAAAAATTATTTTGAATCCTTATACTCCAATAAATTAGAAGATAGTGAAGGCATAGATAAATTTCTTAAGTCATATGATCTGCCCAGATTGAGTCAGGAGGATATAGACAACCTAAACAGACCAATATCAATTGAGGAAATAGAAGAAACCATCAAAAGACTACCAACTAAGAAAAGCCCAGGACCGGATGGGTATACAGCAGAATTTTACAAAACCTTTAGAGAGGAACTAATACCAATACTTTTCAAGCTACTTCAGGAAATAGAAAAAGAGGGAGAACTTCCAAATTCATTCTACGAGGCCAACATCACCCTGATACCTAAACCAGACAAAGACACTTCAAAGAAAGAAAACTTCAGACCAATATCTCTAATGAACCTAGATGCAAAAATCCTCAATAAAATTCTGGCGAATCGGATACAAAAACATATCAAAAAAATTGTGCTCCATGATCAAGTAGGATTCATCCCTGGGATGCAAGGCTGGTTCAATATACGGAAATCAATAAATGTTATTCACCACATCAATAGACTTAAAAATAAGAACCATATGATCATCTCGATAGATGCAGAAAAAGCATTCGACAAAGTACAGCATCCCTTTATGTTCAAAACTCTAGAAAAACTAGGGATAACAGGAACATACCTCAATATTGTAAAAGCAATATATGCTAAGCCTCAGGCTAGCATCATTCTGAATAGAGAAAAATTGAAGGCATTCCCTCTAAAATCTGGAACAAGACAGGGATGCCCTCTCTCACCACTTCTGTTCAACATAGTTCTCGAAACACTGGCCAGAGCAATTAGACAGACGAAAGAAATTAAAAGCATAAAAATAGGAAAAGAAGAACTTAAATTATCACTATTTGCAGATGATATGATTCTATACCTAGCAGACCCAAAAGGGTCTACAAAGAAACTATTAGAGCTAAGAAATGAATTCAGCAAAGTGGCAGGATATAAAATCAACACGCATAAATCAAAGGCATTCCTGTATATCAGCGACAAATCCTCTGAAATGGAAATGAGGACAACCACTCCATTCACAATATCTTCACAAAAAAATAAAATACCTGGGAATCAACCTAACAAAAGAGGTGAAAGACTTATACAATGAAAACTACAGAACCCTAAAGAGAGAAATAGAAGAAGATCTTAGAAGATGGAAAAATATACCCTGTTCATGGATAGGCAGAACTAACATCATCAAAATGGCGATATTACCAACAGTTCTCTATAGGTTTAATGCAATGCCAATCAAAATCCCAACGGCATTTCTTGTAGAAATAGAGAAAGCAATCATGAAATTCATATGGAAAAATAAAAGACCCAGAATAGCAAAAACAATGCTAAGCAGGAAGTGTGAATCAGGCGGTATAGCGATACCAGACTTCAAACTATACTACAGAGCAATAGTAACAAAAACAGCATGGTACTGGTACCAAAACAGGCGGGTGGACCAATGGTACAGAATAGAGGACACAGAAACCAATCCACAAAACTACAACTATCTTATATTTGATAAAGGGGCTAAAAGCATGCAATGGAGGAAGGATAGCATCTTCAACAAATGGTGCTGGGAAAACTGGAAATCCATATGCAACAAAATGAAACTGAATCCCTTTCTCTCGCCATGCACAAAATTGAATTCAAAATGGATCAAGGAGCTTGATATCAAATCAGAGACACGCAGTCTGATAGAAGAAAAAGTTGGCTACGATCTACATACTGTGGGGTCGGGCTCCAAATTCCTCAATAGGACCCCCATAGCACAAAAGTTAATAACTAGAATCAACAAATGGGACTTACTCAAACTAAAAAGTTTTTTCTCAGCTAAAGAAACAATAAGAGAGGTAAATAGGGAGCCTACATCCTGGGAACAAATCTTTACTCCTCACACTTCAGATAGAGCCCTAATATCCAGAGTATACAAAGAACTCCAAAAATTAGACAATAAGATAACAAACAACCCAATCAACAAATGGGCCAAGGACCTGAACAGACACTTCTCAGAGGAGGACATACAGTCAATCAAGAATTACATGAAAAAATGCTCACCATCTCTAGCAGTCAGAGAAATGCAAATCAAAACCACCCTAAGATACCATCTCACTCCAGTAAGATTGGCAGCCATTATGAAGTCAACAACAAGTGCTGGCGAGGATGTGGGGAAACGGGTACACTTGTACATTGCTGGTGGGACTGCAAATTGGTGCAGCCAATTTGGAAAGCAGTATGGAGATTTCTTGGAAAGCTGGGAATGGAGCCACCATGTGACCCAGCTATTCCCCTTCTTGGTCTATTCCCTAAAGACCTAAAAAGAGCATGCTACAGGGACACTGCTACATCGATGTTCATAGCAGCTCAATTCACAATAGCAAGACTGTGGAACCAACCTAGATGCCCTTCAATAGACGAATGGATAAAAAAAAATGTGGCATTTATACACAATGGAGTATTACTCTGCATTAAAAAATGACAAAATCATAGAATTTGCAGGGAAATGGATGGCACTAGAGCAGATTATGCTAAGTGAAGCTAGCCAATCTCTAAAAAACAAATGCCAAATGACTTCTTTGATATAAGGAGAGTAACTAAGAACAGAGTAGGGACGAAGAGCATGAGAAGAAGATTAACATTAAAAAGAGATGAGAGGTGGGAGGGAAAGGGAGAGAAAAGGGAAATTGCATGGAAATGGAAGGAGACCCTCAGGGTTATACAAAAGAACATACAAGAGGAAATGAGGGGAAAGGGAAAAATAATACAAGGGGGAGAAATGAAGGTCAGTAGAGGGGGTAGAGAGAGAAGAGGGGAGGGGAGGGGAGGGGGGATAGTAGAGGATAGGAAAGGTAGCAGAACACGACAGTCACTAGTATGGCAATATGTAAATCAGTGGATGTGTAATTGATGTGATTCTGCAATCTGTATATGGGCTAAAAATGGGAGTTCATAACCCACTTGAAGCAAAGTGTGAAAGATGATATATCAAGAACTATGTAATGTTTTGAACAACCAACAATAAAAAAAATAACTTCTAGAAATAAATTTAACAAGCAATGCAGACAATCTATATAAAGAAATGGAAAATACATACTTTTAAAAAGAAAAAGAAAAAAAAAGAGTAAGCAGAAAACAGAAGGGTTTTGACATCCTCTCAAAGGCATGTTTCCAAAGAATTACTTCTTTCTACTAGGTTATCCTTCCTAAAGTTTCTTCCACCTAACAATAGTGCCATACATTGCAGACCAAGTCTTCAACTGAAGGGCTTCTAGAGGACAGGAAAAATCGAATTTAGCTGTCCATAATCAAAGAACAACAACAACAAAAAATCTTAAACCACCACTTTTTTATAATTTATGCAATCAAAATTTAATTGAATTATTCACATTTTCAAAACTATAAATAGATTTTCTAAAACATATAAATCTAACACCCAGAAAAAAAAAAAAAAAGCGTGGCCTTTTCAAAGATTTTACAGTTCTTTGGAACTATATCAGTGCTGAACTTAAAGCTGCCTGTGGGCTTTGTTGGGACACTGAATACTAATGGATTTTTACCTTTCAAGAAATCCAAGAGTGTATTATTGGATAGATAGAAGAGCTGACTTGCTTGTAACTTCAGTTCACACTTATCATATTTATGAGAAGTGTTATTAAAATTATTCCAGGAAAGAAAATGTTTAAATGCAGACTACATATTGGCTATACTGAATTTCAAATTTTCTAAATTTTCATTCTACTTTTTTATCCTGACTTCCTTGACAGTATTTTCATGTGAAAGGCAATTGATATATTAAAGCATTTTAGTTTATATTTTAATGAACTGATTCCATGTCTAACATACTGCTATAGGATATTCTATATAAGCAAACCTCACATTTTAACATGCATTAATCTAGAAAAAAATTTCTTCCATAGCTCTGAAACTTTTATTTTAATATGAAAATAAATGCTTCCTCATTATATATATACACACACACACATACACACACACATATATAGATGCGATTAAATTATATATGTCACCTATTGCTATATTTCAATATTAGATTTAGAGTAATTCTTAATTTTGGAATTTTCTCATTAATTATATTAATATAAAGAGAATCTGAACTATATGTGCATATAAACTTTGTAAGGAAATTTAAAATATTATTTCATATTTTAATATCCATTCTTATATTTCCCCTTGAGACATACTTGCTAGACTGTAACAGAATTATTTTGTGAGTGTGTGTGTTCATAAGTGCATCTATGTGTGTTTAACATGGTCTAAATCAGTACTTTTGTTGTCTCTGGGACAAATGAATACTTAATAAACACTTAGAACTGTCCTTACTCTTATGTGAGGTAGCAAGTTCTTAATTAAATACATGCCTCTTTTAATTATTGCTCTATGTAAACTTCCTCTTAGTCTACCCAAGCTGCCATAACAAAATATCATGCACTGAGTAATTCAAACAATGGAAATTTATTTTCTTGACATTCCAAAGGCTAGAGTTTTGTGTCAGAGTGTAACCATGTTGTGTTTTCAACCCTCATATCTCATGAGTCAATAACTGCTACTTTGAAAATATAAAATGGGTCTCTTCCCAAATCTAGATTTAGGTGGACAGTACAGAAGTCTCAAGGCTTCTCTGGATCTTCACTGCAATTTGGTATAATTCATTACACTGATGTCTTGAAGCATGTTCTATGAATAGAAAGGTACCACTGACAATCTCTAGATAAATGAAGTAAATGAGGTATTAAAAGACATTCTGCCTCAAATCAAATCTCTTACTTAACACGAAAGTGGTAGTTTCAGGAAGCTGGAGATTGTAGTTTACAAGTCTAAGAACATATTTCTCAACAGCAAAGAATTGGCCATTCCAGGAAAACAATATTGGAATCTACTTTCTTTATGCAATATATAGAAACAGTTACTTTAAATTTTATAAAGCCCAATACATAACCTGTAAACATAGAAGTTTCCATTTGGGGATTTAAAATTTACCTAATTTCAGACTACTAATTCATATGTGAATTTTGTCTAGATTTCTAAAGATTAAATATCATGATTCTAAAGAGTAAATAATGTCTCAAAATTGAGATTACATTGGCTAGTAGAATTATAAATATCAGGAGTCAAAAAAAGGCACTGGGAATGCAAGACTATATTTTTCATATGAAACCACTCACATTTAAACCCTGCAGCTAAAAAGACAAAAAAGTGAAAAATAAAATAAAAACCTCTTCTATACTAAACATGTTGAAATACCAGACATACATGGAAGAATGTATACCAGACAGAAAGGAAAACAATCAACTCAATTATATCCTATAATTGGGTATTCTCCAAATATTTCCTCATATATTTCAGATAATGTGAAATTCTATTCTAATTCATGTTTTCTGACACCAACTGATAATCCCTATATTTATAAGTTATGAAAGTCCTTTTTTAAAAAGTGTCTATGTAGGAATGCATACTTATTTTTTTCCAATATTCTAAATAAGCAAACCTCATAATTATTCTAGAACTTACCAAATTGCTGGGTAATGTCTTTCCTGTGTCTCTGCCTTCTTAATTGTGCATGTGTATGTAAATACTACAATTACTAGTTTTAACAATACTCAATACTCAAAATTCAGTATTTCCTTTTTTTGTTTTTATTGGTTCTTTTATTCATTTTGAATAATTGTAAAAGCATAGAATTTTATTTGCTCTAATTCAGTCCCCAGTATTTTCCCTGTTCCTTCCTCCGGGATTCCCTCCCAATCTATTCTACTGATCCTTATTTACTATTTATATATAGTTTTTTAAATTTTTTTTTTAGTTAGTGTCTTATGGATATAAGTGATGTTGAGATTCACTGTGGTATATTCATATATATGCATAACAAAGTTAGGAGAGATTATCCTATCCCTTCTCCCTCCCTTTTATTTTATTTTTTAAGAGATAGATAGAGAGAATTTTAATATTTATTTTTTAGTTTTCGGAGGACACAACATCTTTGTATGTGGTGCTGAGGATCGAACCCAGGCCGCACACATGCCAGGCAAGCGCACTACCCCTTGAGCCACATCCCCAGCCCTCGATCCCTTTTATCTAGTCCAAGGATCTTTCTTCCATTGTGATGGAATCCCCTTCTTTTCCCCTTTTCTCTCTTTTGCCCCTCCTTACTTTGGACTTACTTTTGAATATCAGAGAAAACATTTTTTTCAACTATTATTTTAATACAGAAAATCATTACTAATGCTGCTACCTACAACCCTGATAATTACTTATCTGGGAGTTTCTAAGATTAATACAAAAAATTCATCTCTTTTGTCATGTTTGTGAATGAATGTATATATGTGCATGCATTGTACTTTATTCATGTACTTTTATTCATTTGAGCATCTTGGAAATTGTAAGACTGATTTCATTTCATTTTTACTTAAAGGAAAATATGATAAAGGGTAAATGTTAAAGGCATGTCAATGATCATATTTTGAGAATTTGCTCTCATTCTACAGTATAAAGGGGAGAGAAAAATTAGACTATTTTCTTGCTAAAATGATATGTTCAAATACCAAATGTAGTTTTAGAATATATATGATAATTATATTGTTTGAAAGACATAAAAACACACAGTTCTGGCATATTGACTATTTAAAATTAAAGGCCCTTGAAAAACAGCAGGTGCAAGAAGATCATTCTGACCTTCATTATTTTTCTGAAAAGCAGGAGATAAAATTCCCATATGAAAGATATAACATTCTAATCATCAAGGACAAGAAGTCAAGACAAAGAGTTCTGTATAATTCTTGTTAAAATACGCCTCCCACACAACTTGATTCATTTTAACAAATTACTTTACTTTGTTTAATTCAGATATAAATGTTTGACTTTGCTTCTTTTGAGTCTTTTTTTTTTTTAAATAAGGGCTCCAATGCCAAACAAGACTTGTATTAAATGAATTCATATGTTTGTCTTCTGCTAATCTCTCTTAGGGTAATTTAATTCCCAGTTTTAGATAGGATAGGACTCTATCAGGAGGCAGGTGAAATTTTATTGTCCCTGAGGTTTGATCCAGATCAAATCTGTGTTCAAAAATTAACACTTTGTTTGATATTCATAAAAAAGCGAAATCATATGTATTAAATAATCTTTATGAAATCTTTCATTATTCTGGTTGTTAGTAGTCTAGCCTTAAATACAAAACCCACACTTCAGTGTTTCTCCATGTTATCTGTATATTTGTATTTAGTGAAAACTGTTTAGATATTGTTTTGTACAAATGAAAGGTAAATTTTAAATATTGTTTGGAAATGTCTACAGGATGAGTGAGAAAATAATATTCTTTTAATAATCCCACATTGCAAACAGAAGGAAGATAATGGAAATAACTGATATAACTGATGTAAGCCAATTAAAAGTTAAAATTCAGTACAAATGTTTGTTTTCTTTTAGAATTCAGTGTGTGTTGGTTATTTTTTAAAAGGGAATCTCACCACTGATATACAGCAATATTTATATAAAGGGTTCTGGATATTGAGGCACTGTGGTTAACACTTCAGGGAGAGAATGGCTATTTGGTTGGCCTTGAAGGTCTGTTTGCTTCAAGGTTTCATAGAGTTAATGCCATTTTAAAGTTCAAAGGCAGTTAGAATTTCAACATTATCAACTTTATCAAAGCATAGTCTGACATTAAATGTTTTTCATTATTCTTTTGTTGTTATTTTTATTAAACTTCAGAGTCAATATTTTTCTCTTGAATTATCACTATAGAGTCTAGCTCCATTTATAGTGATTGAGAAATCAATAAGTCCTTGAACTGATGCAATACTCTGAAATATTTTCACATCTTCATAACATTTCTGTATGTATACGCCTTTGTAAACCTCTATTGGCACTACACACAGATGAAGAAATTATGAAAAAAAGATTAGAACCATTCCCAATGTTTAAATTTTCAATGTTCAATTTCATCTTTAGAGGTCAAATTGCAATCTAACACTTAACAAAACTGTGCTTTGTTAATGTAGTTTGAAAGCTGTGCCTGACTTTTCCAAAGAGCTACCTTCTTCAGAGTCCATCACCAGAGACACAAATGGTGTGGGGAAGAACAAGTGAGATGACAGTGGATCACACCATCTTTTTTTTAATATAAGCATGTGTGTTAAAATCTTGGATTTGGAATCATCTCTCTTTAAATAATAGATTTCTCTCGTTTCAGCATTTTATAAGATTTGGAAAAGGAATTCCACTGTGGTATCCTTTTCATTTTAACTTTAAATGAAAGGTGACTTTTTTCATATTGTACTCAATAGTTTCAAGAATTCTCTTAAATCATAGGACATATTAACACTTTGGGTGTTGGGAAATCAAATTTCAGCCTATAGTATGATAGCATCTCTCTCTCTCTCTCTCTCTCTCTCTCTCTCTCTCTCTCTCTCTCTCTCACACACACACACACATACACACACTCACTAGCATAAAAATAAAAAAAAAAAAAAAAAAAAACGTCTATTCAGGCTGCTATAAAATTGTACCATAGACTGGATTGCTGTTGAACAACAGGATTCCTCACTGGTCTGGAGGCTCATGTGCTAGCATAGCTGGATTATGGAGGAAGGCCTCTTTATTTGTGCATACTTCACCTCCTAATATATCACAGTGGGAATTAGTATTTCATCATTTGGGGTGGTATGAAAAGAGCAACATTCTGTCTTTAATCCACTTATTGTCTTCACAATTCAAATCTAAACGTTTGTGCTAGACAGCCTAAATTCTTTCATTAAATTTCATTGTGGGTAATTTTCTTCATTGCTCATTATTCTTTACTTACTCATAGATATGTGTCTATGTGACCAAATAATTTTTTGATATGGAGAAAACTGAAAAAAAAGAGAAATAAAACTGATGTTCCCATTAAATACTAAATACACACTAGTTCTTCAAGGACTGCAATTGCAAGCCACAGTAATAATTTGTGTACCTTTAAGAAACAAAGATACATATTACCAATAAAAATGTGACATGCTATCTATGGTATGATTGATTTTAGTTTTTGACTTGTTATAATGTTAAGTACATGTTCCTGGAACAAACTGAAATAATTCGATTTTTACAAAAACACTACTTAGAAAAATGCATCCTTAGTCCCATTTAAAAGAAAAGCAAAATTATTATTTAAACTCTAAGAAACAATCACAACTGCACAAAACTAATACATATGAAAGTCAGATTTCAATATCAAATTTGTGTGACTTTGGATCATCTTTCTTTTATAGATTTCTGCTTCTTGAGAATTTACTGTTTTTGTTGTTCCATTGATGTTCATTTCTGGAAAGGTTTGTCATGGCTCTTATTTAATAGCTCAGTGTGCCATAATCTATTGAGAAATCATGTGCAACCATGATGTGATTAATGAGGGAACCTAACAATGGAGCTCAGCATTTCCTTAGTTCATAATCACTAAGGAAAAAACACTGTTTTCCTGTTACCAAATCTCCATAATTTTGGAAAATATTAATTGCATGATATTTATTCCTTGTATAAGTCTTCAATAGCTTCAAAACACTTTGACCATTTGAACAAATTGTTAAAAAAATTATAGGAGCAAATAACCTTAGCTATTTAACCAATTATTCACATAAGTCAATATAACATTACTCTGGCTATGCATTACATGGTTGTGAGTATATTTTGCTTTTTTAAAATACATAAAACAGGGGCTGGGATTGTGGCTCAGTGGTAGAGTGCTCACCTAGCATTCCTGAGGCACTGGGTTCGATCCTCAGCACCATATAAATGTAAAATAAAGATATGTGTCTACCTAAAGCTAAAAAATAAGTATTTTTAAAAAATACATAAATCAGAGTACTTTGGATCTTTTCAGTGAATTTTTGCATTAAGGTCTTATAAATGGGTACATTTACATATATTTAAATAGTTGGCAATGATACTGATAGCAATGAAAATCATTCAAGACCTAGTTCCATTTCCCCCATGTGAAGATTAAACACCTAAGAAACACCGAGGCAAGCATAGAAAGCAAGATTTATTTAAAGGATATGAGAGACAGACTTGGCAGATAAGGGGTCCAGACCTGATATCCAAAGAAGTGGTGGTGTCCTGTCCCTTTCATGCATTTTAGATTTTCTCTATTCTTATACATAAGTAAGTGTACTCATTTACACTTCCCCCTTATCTTGCCTCCTTCTTCTCCCCATTCTGCCTACCTGACAAAAAGGTGGGTGGGCCAAAAGGTGAAGGTGAAGTGATCCAAGAGTGAAGCTGCCCAGGGGTCCAGGCAAAAAGGGACCAGTTCAGGAGGCATTAATTAACAGACCTTTGTTGGGAGGAACAATTCCCTGAAGGCTGTTCACCTGGACAACAGGTTGCAGGAGGGGAAGAGCTCTGGAGATGTCAGAATTTGATTTCCTTTCCTTTCCAACAAGTTCTCATCTTCCCAATTGGACCCAATTATTTATTATCTATATTGACTGCCTGTTGTACTCTGGCTTCAGTAATATTAATATTTACAACTATTTATTGAATGCTTATTGTGAATAAAGAAATAATATAAGTGACTTTTTGTCCCTACATTATTTATTTCACATAATTAACATATATAATATAAAAATATTCTTTATTCTTATGCATGTATTTAAAACAGAAAAAGTTAGGATTTATATCAGTTCTATCATTGATGGCTTTAACTTACTGATGATATTTCTTCTCAAGGAAGAACAAATGAGCAGGAATACTAGAGACAAGCATTCAAGTTCAGGTTACAGACTTAGTTTGGGTCCATCTTTAACAATAATGAAATTCTTCATATATAATTTGGTCTAGTTGAAGGCTAAGGTTTGTCTTAACTCTAAAAACCAGGCACATCTGCCCCTATTGACATGTCAGTATTCAGTAGACATTCATTGTTTATTTCCTCAGTCTTGATCTCTGTTACATTCTTGTTATTAATAATTAAACTACATAACTGACATCATGCAAGAGAAGGTTAGGTAAAGTGTCCCATCACTTCCAGGCCTGACTCTGGAAACACCTTGAGAGTTCTGTGGATTTCTTTGGTTCCTTAGTCATCCTGATGGAGGCATTTTTTGAGTGTGACATGGAGACCAGGACAGTGAAAGAACAATATGAAAGACCCCTAGATTGCTGAGTCCTTGCTTATGTGAGAGAGACCCAGAAAATCACATAACCTATTATGTGGAAAAGCTTTGTTTAATCGAGAAAGATATCGTTTTGGGTAAACCAGTCAGTGTTTTTCAATGGCAAAAAATATTATGTACCCTAATTCCACAGCAGAATGATATCTTTAATTCTTAGAACACTGATTGAATTTGTTTATTTTAACTTATTTTAGGCAAGAAAGAGGAGGATATTTAAAATGGTCTCCATATCTTCATTTGAGGAGTCCTGTGAGATTTTCTAAGTCTGATCCTGATTATAAATCGGTACAGACTTTGAACCATTACATTATTTTTTAATTAATTAATTTATTTTAATTAGGTATATATGACAACAGAATGCCTTTTGTTTCATTGTACACAATTACAATACATCTTTTCATTTCTCTGGTTGTACATGATGTAGCATTATACCATATGTGTAGTCATACATGTACCTAAAATGATGAGGTCCATCTCATTCCATCACCTTTCTTGCACTCTGGCTCCTTCCACACCATTCCCTCTTCTTTGTCCAAAGTTTCTCCATTTTTCCAATTCCCCACCCCCCATTATGGATCAGCATTTACTTATCAGTGAGAACATTTGGCCTTCGGTTATTTTGGGGATTGGCTTACTTCGCTTAGCAGGATATTCTCCAACTCTATCCATTTACCTGCAAAATGCAATAATTTTATTCTCTTTTAATGCTGTTTTAATATTCATTGTGTTTATATACCACAGTTTTCTTTATCCATTCATCTATTGAACAGCATCTAGGTTGCTTCCACAATTTAGCTATTGTGATTGAGCTGCTATGAACATTGATGTGGTTTCGTTACTATAGTATGCTGTTTTTAAGTCCTTTGGGTATAGACCAAATGGTGGTTCTATTCCAAATTTTCTATGGAATGTCCATATTGCTTTCCAGAGTAGTTGCACCAATTTGCAGTCCCACCATTAATGTATCAGTGTGCCTTTTCCCCTATATGCTCGCCAAAACTTATTGTTGTTTGTATTCTTGATAACTGCCATTCTGACTGCCATGAGATGAAATCTTAGAGTAGTTTTGATTTGCATGTCTCTAATTACTACAGATGAAAGATTAAAAATCGTTAAGATAGTTTCAAATTGATGATAGAACATTCATGTTTATTTAGGACCCTAAGTAGAGACAAAACATTTTGTGGATATATCATACAAACAAGTTAATAAAAATTAGCATTTTAGAAATGTTTACCTCTTGGCAGTAGTATGTAAATGCATATGTAAAGGCAATTGTTCTCTTTCCTTAGGATTCTAGTATTGCTTTATTATGAATAGATGATGTAACACTGTGAAGAAAATATGTAATATCTAAGAGGATGGAAGAAGATCATACTCTAAGGAATTTCTTTCAAATTAATTTATTTTTTCTAAAATCAAGCATTATACAAAGTTTGAGATATTTTATCCTCATCTAGCTTTAATTTTAACTTCCTGAACTATTATAATAGATAAAGAGAGAGGAAGAAAACCACACATATATGGTTCATTATGATAAGTCCACACAAAGTCTTTAAAACCAGGGTTACTTTAGGACAATTATATTTTAAATAATTTGCTAAAGTGCTTAATGTTGATTCCTAAGTATATAAAATATAGTGAGTTGGCTTTACAGGAATACACCTTTCAAATATTTACTTCAAATGAGAATTCTGACAGAGAAAGAAGTTATCCTTTACTAATTAAATTCTTTAGCAATATTAGAAAATAATCTCAATAAACAAAGAAATTAACATCTAATTTTTTATCTCAAATTTTATTATTACTTCCTCTGTCTTTTAGTATTTAACTGGTTTCCTGATTTGTCCACTAGAATGTATAGAGACATCCAGAGAATACAAAGAAGGAGGAGAAGAAAAGGAGGAAGAGTAAGTAGGCAGAAGTGAAAAGAGGAGGAACAGGAAAAGAGGGAAAAATAGAGAAAGGGAAAATCTAAAATTTCTGTGATTTTTGCATAGGAAAGTTCAGGAACCAAAGCTTTCTATTCAGAAAATCCAAATGCAATTACAGAGGAATATCAACAGATTAAACAGAGTGGCTTAGTTTGAAAACATGCAAACCCTTGAAAGAAATTCAGAATGATAGAGAGTCAAGCACAGAGATAGACTCTGATCCATGTTAGTGCCTCCTAAGGCTCAATATGAAGGGGGCACTTTTTCCATGGCCTACAGATTTTCAAGTGGGCTACTAGGTGCTGGGGATTGAACTCTAGGGCTCTTTACCACTGAGTTTCATTCCCAGTCTCCCCACCCCCCACTTTTTTTTCCTTTTTAATTTTGTGAAAAGATCTTGCCAAGTTGCATAGATCCTTGCTAAGTAGCTAATGCTGTTCTCAAACTTGTGATCCTCTTGCCTTAGCCTCCATGACTGTATATCCAGTGACCCAAACCTGTGTTTATAACATATCTATTAATATCCAACTGACTGAAGCATGCCATTTCACTGAACCCAACATAACTGGGCAGAGAGAGCTGTACATTTACAGAGACTACCCTTCTAACTTGCAAAATGCATTACTTTAATTTTAACAAGAAATCAAATATTTAAAAAAATAATACACATTTCTAGTAATATGCCTTGAATATTTATGAATCTTTAATATTTTACAATTAATTTCTCATAAATTTCATGTTAGTTCTTCCAGGCAAGTGTGATAAAATTGTGTACATTTTTTGCAGCTTATTTTAGTAAGTACTAGATAAATTAGAATATATATTAGTTTGCTAGGCTTACCACCATAACAGAACACTACAGAGAGGCGGTCTTAAAAAGAGAGAGATTATTTTCTGCTTAAGTAGGATATATTTTTATAATACATGCTTAAATTATTGCCATTAAACATATTCTGTTGCATCCTAACAAAATAGCAAACAGAACTGATAGGAATTACATTCAGATCAGCATTCTAAGTTCAGTTGACTTGGCTTTAAAGCTAATAGCAAACTGATAAAAATTGATTGAGTAAAAATTTCACTTCTCTGGAGCTGTATCCATATCTCATTGGTGGCCTTCTCAGGAGTCATGGCTGGACATGGAGGAATGTGGGCCTTTGTGGTAATAATGGAAACTATCAGAATACTGAAGTAACTTTCAGAAAAACTGGGTGCTTAAAGACCTTTTAATAACATTTGAGTTCACTGTAACTGAATCTAAATGAATCAAAACTCTTCTCAGATCCTTAGAAAGCATCCTGGGAAGTTATGAAATATAATAATTATTTATAAATTCCCCTCAACTCCTACCCTGAACACAAATGTCCAAGATCAGATGAATAAAATACTAAACCTCTAGAGACCTCACAAAGTATATCATGACATAGATCAAGATGTCTATGAAACATAGAAGCATGACCAAGAAACATAAAAACTAAGAAGAGTTTCTCATACGGAATAGCAAGTAAACATTCACCAATCACAAAGCATACCTGAAATCAAAGTTGGTATTAAAAGTAGCCAAATCAAGTTGATTATCCTAGAAAACCCAACTTTTAATTGAAGAGTTTTGTTTATTTTCATTGTTGAAAAGCATACACCAAAATCTGAACTCAAATAATGGTTCAGCCTGAACATTAAGGTACTATCTTGTTGCCTGTGTTGAATAATTTTTATTCTCTGTCATTTAACTTGCATCATACAAACATGTTACTCTGAATGATACTGCTCAAAAGCATTTTTAAGATGGATTTTTCCAATGACATGATGTAATAACCTTTCAGTGATAATTAAATTCCAGATGTATTCACATAAGCTAGATGATTTGGAGCTGTTTCTCTACTTCCTTACAAAACAGGACCTAATGCCTGTTCAAATTACATAATTTTAGCCATGGCTACTTGAGTCCTAGTTACATATATTCCATACAAATATCAAGCATAGTCATTTTCTTTAATATTGGTTTTCCTGGCTCTCTTCCCAGACCATTTAGAATTCTTACACTATTAACTTTAAATGACTATCGATTTCAAACCTCCATAGACAAGATGACTTTTAAACTCTGTGATTCTAAAGTGGTATGAATACACATAGTAGGTATGTAGCTAAGGAACTTCTAAGGCTGAAATTAAAATTCAATATTAACAGATTAATTGATATAAAATTGATGCAGTTTCACATTTTGTTTTAATGGAGTAAGTATTCAATAAAATATTGTTTTATAATTGTACCAGTTATTACCACATTATTGAACAATATTCCCTTTTACTTTCTCATTTGATTCTTATGAAATAATAATATATTAAACTACCTAATACTTTAGCATTTAGAATTATGTAAAAAACCAAAGACATAGCATGTATTCTTTATTCATGTATATAGTAACCAAGATAGTTCTCAGGTGCTTGGAATTTCTCCAGAACATGTAGCATATCATTATAGTCAGCAATAGTTAAGACATATCGAAAAGTTGCATTTCCTGCCAACCATTTGACATTCTCTTAAGCTGGCAGAAACCCTGCCTCTGTGGTATTTCAGTTAACAGCTGTATGTGTGTGTCATGGAGTTCAACAGGCCATTCTTGGATTCTTTTCAGATGAACTCTAGCACATTTGTGCATATTCATAGGCTGTAATGCATTTCTCATTCTCTTCTTATTTCTGGTGCCTGGGATTTTTTCAAATACATAAAAGGAACAGCATGACCCCATCTTAAAAATTGAAATATTCACTGATCTATGGTTATTCCTGTAATATCACTAGTGTTGGTGAATAATTCAAATTAAATAGTTTCCTATATATTCCATTTTAAAGGGACTTCATTTACTTTCTTTCAATGGTTTCCTCCTGTGCTATTCTCACTCTGCATTATTCATATGCAACCTCGCAGATTGCTTTGAGTTCGGGCAGTGCAGATATAAATCATAGGGCTATTTTCTCTGGAGGACTTCAGCCTAAAGCTCCACAACTTGCTTTAAAATGAAACTATGTTCAATTAAGGTGATTTGTTTGCTTCAAAAAATTAACTATCTTGTTTGCCACTTGCAAGGAGAGAAGACTGAAGCTAGAGTCCATGATGTTCAATAATTTTAAAAGTAACTGATTTTCTATCTCACTCTCACATTGTATGCTTACATTTAGTTTTATATTTACACTTTTATTTGTGACTAGGTCATATTCCTGCAGATATAAATATATCTGTCCTTTCCCAAGCTATTTTGCATTTTGACTTTTGAATAGTTCTTTCATAAACCAATTTAACTAATACTTTGTGTTCTGCTTTCTAGATCCCTTACCAAGGGAGAGGTAAAAGAAAGAGAGAACAAAAAGCTAATTGAATGGAAATGCAAGAAGCTCAGAACTGAGATAGATATGCAGTATGACTGTAAAAAAAAATAAATAAGTAGCATTTTAGGTGTGATGTCACTAAAAACTGTGGAGTAGGAAATCATACTCTATTCTTTTCTAAAAGAGAGTAATAAACCTCAAAATCCATATTTGAAAAATTCTGGAATTCAATCATAAACTTGCAACAATTGTGGAGGAAGTCATGGTGAAAAAAATCAGCTGAATTTAAGAATGCATGACAATGACAGTCCAGATATCCAGGTCAGCAACCACATTTGTAGTGTAGATTTGTAGAACAAGAGAGAGCTAAATGGACTACATTCTAAAAGAATTGTGGTTGTCTCCACTACCTGGCATCTTCCTCAGGGAGCTTTGTGATGGCTTCTTTATATGTCAATAGACTTGAACAGTCCCAAGGCTGGGATTCCTTCCCCAGTGGCTTTTTCAGATACATTTAAACTGATGGTATCGATCACAGCAGCCTAATTCAAGGTATGGGGCTTGGAAAAACAGGATACATTTGGAACACACTATTAAACCACAAATGAATAAAAGAAAAAAATCACAAAAGAGATTATAAAATATGTGAAGGCAAATAAAAACAAAATTCAACATACCAAAGCAGTGAAATCAGTGCTCATTAGAAAATGTATATTGTAAATGCTTATATTAAGATAAAGATCCCAAATCAATAACTTGAATGTATCCTTTAAGGAAGTATAAAAAGAAAACAGGAAATTCCAAAAATAGCATAAGAAAGGAAATTAAAATTAGTATGAAGATAAATAAAATAGAGAATAGAAGACACAATAGTGAACATTTTGAAACCTAATTTAGTTTTCTGGAAAAAACATCAATGAAATTGGCAATTTTTTAAAATCTTTAAGTAGACTTAAAAAGTAGTTAGAGAAGACTAATTACTGAATTCTAAAAATAAATTGGATCATTACTACAAAGTACACACAAATAAAAAAAATGAGAATATTATGAAAAACTATACATCTACAAGTGAGATAATGTAGAAAAAATTATATTTTTATATAAACAAAATACAAAAATTGACTAAAGAAGAAAGATAATGTTTGAAAAGTCCTGTAATAAAGAAACTGAATCAATAGTTGAAAACCTCCTCAGAATCATATGACTTCACTAATAAAATGCTCTAAGCATTTAAAGAATTAACAGAAATGATTATCAATTATTTCAAAAATAAATAAATAAAAAGAATAAGAAGATGGATTTCTTTTTACCTCATTTAGCTCATTTAGGATTTCTCTGGTACTAAGGCTAAGTAAAGATATCCCAAGGGGGAAAAAAGAGAAAAGAAATATCAATATCAGGTTTTAAAATAGAAATAAAAATGCTCAATAAATAGTAGTAAGCCCAAATTTGGAGGATATTAAGAGAATTACATATCCTGATCAATTGAGATTATTTCTAGGAATGCAAGGTTAGTTAATATATGAACATCAACAATGCAGCATATCACATTAACAGAATAGAAAAAAAATATGATCAAGTGATGAAGAAAAAGCATTTGACAAAATCCAGCATTCAACAAACTAATGCAAGAAAACTTCCACAAAGAGTAAAAGTGTTTTTGAAAAATCTGCATTATCAATCTCAGTGGGGAGACTGAAAACTTTCCCCCAAAGACCATGAACAAAAGAAAAAAAAAATGATAACTGGTTTCACTTCTTCTCAATACTTTAAAATATATATAGCCAGAAGTAACTATGCAAGAAAAAGAAAAAGTAAGCTGCAAAATTAGAAATAAAGAATTATAATTATCACTATTTTAAAATCACATGGTCCTACACATAGAAAACTCAAAGAAATTCTCAAGTAAAAAAATACTAAAGATGATTGATAAATTCAGCAAAGTTTCAGAAAACAAATCATCATACAAAAGTCAGTTGTATTTGTGTACCAGCAATGGGCAATAAAAAAATTAAGAATTTTTTTATTTTAAAATAATAGAATATTTAGGAAATTGCAACAAGGAAATGAAGGGCTCATAAATTAAAAGCTATTATACTTTGCAGAAAAAATTAAGATGATCTAAATAAGTAGAATTGATAAGATGTTGGTACTACCTTAACTGCCCTATAAATTCAATGAATACTACATTAAAATCCCAAAAGCTGTTTACAGAAATTAAAAACACTATCTTGAAATCTACATAAAATTGTAAGTTATCTTAGTCAGATGCTCTTGAGAAAGAATAATATTTTGGAAATAAAAATTAATCTTCCTGATTTCAAAACTTATTTCAAAGCTCTTATAATAATAATAAAAATGTGATACTAACATAAAGATAAACATAGACCATAGAATAGACTGGAAGTTAAGAAACAAACTCATCTATACATGGTCAATTGATTTTTGACAAGAGGGATAAGTCATGCAGATGCTAATAGAACAGTGTCTTCACTAAATTGTGCTGAGCCAGCTGGATATCTATTTGTCAAAGAAATGAAGTTAAAATCTGATTTTAGGCTAGGCATAGTGGTGCATGCCTGTAATCCCAGTGGCTCAGGAGGTTGATGAAGGAGGATCAGGAGTTCGAAGCCAATTTCAGCAACTTAGCAAAGAGGCCCTAAGCAACTCAGTAAGACCCTGTGTCTGAATAGAACATAAAAAATGTGCTGGGGATGTGGCTCAGTGTTTAAACACCCCTGGGTTCAATCTCTGATACTCCCCCATAAAATCTGAATGTATACCATATTAAAATTTAACTCAAAATTAATCAAAATCATTAATGTAAGAGCTAAAACATAAAAATATGAGAAGAAAATACAAGTGAAAATTCTCATGATCTTGGATGTAGAAAAATATTCTTATATATTTCATCAGAAGCAAAAAGAACAAATGTAAAGCTAAACAAATTGGACTTCATATCAACACCACAAACAAAAACAGACTTCAGTCAAAAGATGTACAAATGTCCAAAAAGCACATAAAATTATGCTAAATTTCACTAGTTATGAGGTAAATGCAAATCACAACCACAATGACATACTATTTCAAGCATGTTAGGATGGCTATAATTTTTAGAACAACAATAACAAAAGGAAAATGGAAAATGTTGTTGAGGATGTGAAAAAATTAGAAGCCTAGTATGTTGCTGTTGGAAAGATGAAATGTTGCAGCCATAATGGAAAGAGTTTGGCAGTTTTTCTAAAGTTAAACATTGAATTACCATACAATATAACCCAACAATTTTATTCCTAGATTTATGCACAAGGAAATTGAAAGCAGATATTCAGACAAGTTCTTGTGCCAAATGTTTATATCAGTGCTATTTACAATTGCCAAACAGTAAAAAAATCCAGATTTCCATCAACTGATGAATGGATAAACAAAATGTCCATTTTGTTTATGCACATTGCTTCTAAGCTGTATTCACTAAGATTAAACTTTATTATTTCTATATTACAGAATAATCAATTGATCTTTTTTTTTAATTTTTTATTGTTGGTTGTTCAAAACATTACATAGTTCTTGATATATCATATTTCACACTTTGATTCAAGTGGGTTATGAGCTCCCATTTTTACCCCATATACAGATTGCAGAATCACATCAGTTACACATCCATTGATTTACATATTGCCATACTAGTGTCTGTTGTGTTCTGCTGCCTTTCCTATCCTCTACTATCCCCCCTCCCCTCCCCTCCCCTCCCCTCTTCTCTCTCTGCCCCCTCTACTGTCATTCATTTGTCCCCCTTGTATTATTTTTCCCTTTCCCCTCACTTCCTCTTGTATGTACTTTTGTATAACCCTGAGGGTCTCCTTCCATTTCCATGCAATTTCCCTTCTCTCTCCCTTTCCCTCCCACCTCTCATCCCTGTTTAATGTTAATCTTCTTCTCATGCTCTTCGACCCTACTCTGTTCTTAGTTACTCTCCTTATATCAAAGAAGACATTTGGCATTTGTCTTTTAGGGATTGGCTAGCTTCACTTAGCATAATCTGCTCTAATGCCATCCATTTCCCTGCAAATTCTATGATTTTGTCATTTTTTAATGCAGAGTAATACTCCATTGTGTATAAATGCCACATTTTTTTTATCCATTCGTCTATTGAAGGGCATCTAGGTTGGTTCCACAGTCTTGCTATTGTGAATTGTGCTGCTATGAACATCGATGTAGCAGTGTCCCTGTAGCATGCTCTTTTTAGGTCTTTAGGGAATAGACCAAGAAGGGGAATAGCTGGGTCAAATGGTGGCGCCATTCCCAGCTTTCCAAGAAATCTCCATACTGCTTTCCAAATTGGCTGCACCAATTTGCAGTCCCACCAGAAATGTACAAGTGTACCCTTTTCCCCACATCCTCACCAGCACTTGTTGTTGTTTGACTTCATAATGGCTGCCAATCTTACTGGAGTGAGATGGTATCTTAGGGTGGTTTTGATTTGCATTTCTCTGACTGCTAGAGATGGTGAGCATTTTTTCATGTACTTGTTAATTGATTGTATGTCCTCCACTGAGAAGTGTCTGTTCAGGTCCTTGGCCCATTTGTTGATTGGGTTGTTTGTTATCTCATTGTCTAATTTTTTGAGTTCTTTGTATACTCTGGATATTAGGGCTCTATCTGAAGTGTGAGGAGTAAAGATTTGTTCCCAGGATGTAGGCTCCCTATTTACCTCTCTTATTGTTTCTTTTGCTGAGAAAAAACTTTTTAGTTTGAGTAAGTCCCATTTGTTGATTCTAGTTATTAACTTTTGTGCTATGGGTGTCCTATTGAGGAATTTGGAGCCCGACCCCACAGTATGTAGATCGTAGCCAACTTTTTCTTCTATCAGACTGCGTGTCTCTGATTTGATATCAAGCTCCTTGATCCATTTTGAATTCACTTTTGTGCATGGCGAGAGAAAGGGATTCAGTTTCATTTTGTTGCATATGGATTTCCAGTTTTCCCAGCACCATTTGTTGAAGATGCTATCCTTCCTCCATTGCATGCTTTTAGCCCCTTTATCAAATATAAGATAGTTGTAGTTTTGTGGATTGGTTTCTGTGTCCTCTATTCTGTACCATTGGTCCACCCGCCTGTTTTGGTACCAGTACCATGCTGTCTTTGTTACTATTGCTCTGTAGTATAGTTTGAAGTCTGGTATCGCTATACCGCCTGATTCACACTTCCTGCTTAGCATTGTTTTTGCTATTCTGGGTCTTTTATTTTTCCATATGAATTTCATGATTGCTTTCTCTATTTCTACAAGAAATGCCGTTGGGATTTTGATTGGCATTGCATTAAACCTATAGAGAACTTTTGGTAATATCGCCATTTTGATGATGTTAGTTCTGCCTATCCATGAACAGGGTATATTTTTCCATCTTCTAAGATCTTCTTCTATTTCTCTCTTTAGGGTTCTGTAGTTTTCATTGTATAAGTCTTTCACCTCTTTTGTTAGGTTGATTCCCAAGTATTTTATTTTTTTGAAGATATTGTGAATGGAGTGGTTGTCCTCATTTCCATTTCAGAGGATTTGTCCCTGATATACAGGAATGCCTTTGATTTATGCGTGTTGATTTTATATCCTGCCACTTTGCTGAATTCATTTATTAGCTCTAATAGTTTCTTTGTAGACCCTTTTGGGTCTGCTAGGTATAGAATCATGTCATCTGCAAATAGTGATAATTTAAGTTCTTCTTTTCCTATTTTTATGCCTTTAATTTCTTTCGTCTGTCTAATTGCTCTGGCCAGTGTTTCGAGAACTATGTTGAACAGAAGTGGTGAGAGAGGGCATCCCTGTCTTGTTCCAGATTTTAGAGGGAATGCCTTCAATTGTTCTCCATTCAGAATGATGCTAGCCTGAGGCTTAGCATAGATTGCTTTTACAATATTGAGGTATGTTACTGTTATCCCTAGTTTTTCTAGAGTTTTGAACATAAAGGGATGCTGTACTTTGTCGAATGCTTTTTCCGCATCTATCGAGATGATCATATGGTTCTTATTTTTAAGTCTATTGATGTGGTGAATAACATTTATTGATTTCCGTATATTGAACCAGCCTTGCATCCCAGGGATGAATCCTACTTGATCATGGTGCACAATTTTTTTGATATGTTTTGGTATCCGATTCGCCAGAATTTTATTGAGGATTTTTGCATCTATGTTCATTAGAGATAGTGGTCTGTAGTTTTCTTTCTTTGAAGTGTCTTTGTCTGGTTTAGGTATCAGGGTGATGTTGGCCTCGTAGAATGAATTTGGAAGTTCTCCCTCTTTTTCTATTTCCTGAAGTAGCTTGAAAAGTATTGGTATTAGTTCCTCTTTAAAGGTTTTGTAAAACTCTGCTGTATACCCATCGGTCCTGGGCTTTTCTTAGTTGGTAGTCTTTTGATGGTTTCTTCTATTTCCTCAATTGATATTGGTCTGTTTAGGTTGTCTATATCTTCCTGACTCAATCTGGGCAGATCATATGACTTAAGAAATTTATCTATGCCTTCACTATCTTCTAATTTATTGGAGTATAAGGATTCAAAATAATTTTTGATTATCTTCTGTATTTCTGAAGTGTCTGTTGTGATATTGCCTTTTTCATCCCGTATGCTAGTAATTTGAGTTCTCTCTCTTCTTCTCTTCACTAGCATGGCTAAGGGTCTGTTGATTTTGTTTATTTTTTCAAAGAACCAACTTTTAGTTTTGTCAATTTTTTCAATTGTTTCTTTTGTTTCGATTTCATTAATTTCAGCTCTGATTTTCATTATTTCTTGCCTTCTACTTCTTTTGCTGTTGTTTTGCTCTTCTTTTTCAAGGATTTTGAGATGAAGTATGAGATCATTTATTTGTTGGTTTTTTCTTTTTTTAAGGAATGAACTCCACGCAATGAATTTTCCTCTTAGAACTGCTTTCAATGTGTCCCATAGATTCCGATATGTTGTGTCTGTGTTTTCATTTATCTCTAAGAATTTTTTAATTTCCTCCTTGATGTCTTCTATAACCCATTGATCATTCAGTAACCTATTGTTCATTCTCCAAGTGATGCATGATTTTTCCTTCCTTCTTTTATCATTGATTTTCAGTTTCATTCCATTATGATCAGATAAGATGCATGGTATTATCTCTACTCCTTTATATTGTCTAAGAGTTGCCCTGTGACATAATATATGATCTATTTTTGAGAAGGATCCATGTGCTGCTGAGAAAAAAGTGTAACTGCTTGATGTTGGGTGGTATATTCTATATATGTCAATTAAGTCTAGGTTATTAATTGTGTTATTGAGTTCTATAGTTTCCTTATTCAACTTTTGTTTGGAAGATCTGTCCATTGGTGAGAGAGGTGTGTTGAAGTCTCCCATGATTATTGTATGGTGGTCTATTAGACTCTTGAACTTGAGAAGAGTTTGTTTGATGAAGATAGCTGCACCATTGTTGGGGGCATATATATTTATGATTGTTATGTCTTGTTGGTGTATGGTTCCCTTGAGCAGTAGGTAGTGTCCCTCTTTATCCCTTTTGATTAACTTGGGCTTGAAATCTATTTTATTTGATATGAGTATGGACACACCTGCTTGTTTCCGAAGTCCATATGAGTGATATGATTTTTCCCAACCTTTCACCTTCAGCCTATGTATGTCTTTTCCTATCAAATGCGTCTCCTGTAGGCAGCATATTCTTGGGTATTGTTTTGTGATCCATTCTACTAGCCAGTGTCTCTTAATTGGTGAGTTTAAGCCATTAACATTTAGGGTTATTATTGAGATATGGGTTGTTCTTCCAGCCATATTTGTTTATTTATGTTACTAAACATGGTTTGTTTTCCTCTTTGATTATTTCCCCTCTTTAATGTCCTACCTCCCACTGTTGGTTTTCATTGTTATTTCCATTTCCTCTTCCTGTAATGTTTTGCTGAGGATGTTTTGAAGAGATGGTTTTCTAGCTGCAAATTCTTTTAACTTTTGTTTATCGTGGAAGGTTTTAATTTCATCTTCCATCCTGAAGCTTAATTTCGCTGGAAACACAATTCTTGGTTGGATCCCATTTTCTTTCAGTGTTTGTAATATGTTATTCCAGGATCTTCTAGCTTTCAGAGTCTGTGTTGAAAGATCAGCTGTTATCCTGATTGGCTTACCCCTAAATGTAATCTGCTTCCTTTCTCTTGTAGCTTTTAAAATTCTCTCCTTAATCTGTATGTTGGGAATCTTCATTATAATGTGTCTAGGTGTGGATCTCTTATGATTTTGCACATTCGGCGTCCTGTAGGCATCTAGGATTTGGGATTTTGTCTCATTCTTCAAGTCTGGGAAGTTTTCTCGTATTATTTCATTGAATAGATTGCTCATTCCTTTGGTTTGAAACTCTGTCCCTTCCTGTATCCCAATGACTCTTAAATTTGGTCTCTTGATGTTATCCCATATTTCTTGGATGTTCTGCTCATGGTTTCTTAACAGTCTTGCTGAGCTGTCTATGTTCTTTTCAAGTTGAAATACTTTATCTTCATTGTCTGATGTTCTATCTTCTAAGTGTTCTACTCTGCTGGTAGTATTCTCAATTGAGTTTTTAAGTTGGTTTATTGCTTCCTGCATTTCTAGGATTTCTGTTTGTTTTTTATAACCTCTATCTCCCTGTATAGTTGATCTTTTGCTTCTTGGATTTGTTTATGTAATTCATTGTTGAAGTGATCTTTCATTGTCTGATTTTGCTGTCTGATGTCTTCCTTGAGACTCCAGATCATCTGAAGCATGTATATCCTGAATTCTTTATCTGACATTCCATCTGCTGCAGCTATTACCTCTTCTAACGTTGAGTTGACCTGCATTGCTTGTGGTCCTTTCTTTCCTTGTCTCTTCATACTGTTCGCGTTTCTTTCTGCTTGGTGAAACTGTTGTGCTATTGAATTTTCCCCCTATATATTTATATTGGTCTTGTATAGTTGCAACGTCTCCCTCGCAGGCGCGGGCAGTGGTTCTGCCCCTCCTCCAATTGGGGTAATGTGTCTTCCATGCCGGCAGGCCGCTGGGCCTGTTCTGCTGGTCGGTAGCAGGTCCGCCTACCTTGCAGGCGCGGGAGGCAGCTCTGTCCCTCTGCGGGCCGCTAGGCTTGTTCTGTCGGTGGTCGCAGTTGTGCCTACTTTGCAGGCGCAGGCAGAGGCACTGCCCCTCTGCAGGCCTCTGGGGCTGTTCTGCTGGTGGGTCGCAGGTTCGCCTACCTTGCAGGCGCGAGGGGGGGGCAGCTCTACCCTTCCGCAGGCCGCTGGGCCTGTTCTGTCTGTCGGTTGCAGGTCTGGCCTGTTCTGTTGGTGGTCACAGTTCCGCCTACCTTGCAGGCACGGGGGGAGGGGGCGGCTCTGCCTCTCAGCAGGCCGCTGCGCCTGTTCTGCCGGTGGGTCGCAGGCCCGCCTACCTTGCAGGAGTGGTTGGCAGCTCTGCCCCTCCGCGGGCCACTGGGCCTTTTCTGTCTGTGGTCACAGTTCCACCTACCTGGCAGGTGCGGGGTGGGGTGGGGTAGGGCGCGGCTCTGCCCCTCAGCAGGCCGCTGGGCCTGTTCTGTGGGTGGTCACAGTTCCATCTACCTTGCAGGCGCAGGGGGAGCGGGCGGCTCTACCTCTCAGCAGGCCGCTGCGCCTGTTCTGCCGGTGGGTCGCAGGCCCGCCTACCTTGCAGGTGTGGTTGGCAGCTCTGCCCCTCCGCAGGCCACTGGGCCTTTTCCGTTGGTGGTCACAGTTCCTCCTACCTGGCAGGCAAGGGGGGTGGGGGGTGGCTCTGCTCCTCAGCAGGCCGCTGGGCCTGTTCTGTGGTTGGTCACAGTTCTGTCTACCTTGCCAGCCCAAGGGATCAATTGATCTTTATGGGTATTTTTTAATTACCAATAAAAAATGACATGAAGTTACCTCATAAATACCTGTGCAAAATGTTTCCTTTTACTGAATAAAACTTCAAAATTTCATTTTCTTTTTGGAATGAGATTTCTTGAATTGATAAAAAAATCTCACTGTTTATATTTATAGGATTATCTTGATTTAACATTTTTGATTTCTACAACATAATAAGAAATATATATTTGGGCTTTGTTCGATGTTTCTGACACAAAACTTCTAAAATCTTTGTAATTTTCTGACTAATGAAGTTGATAGGAGCACCTTGCACAGAGATACTAAACATTTCTTGATGATAGATATGTCTTTTGTTCTGATGAAGCAACACTTAAGGGGATTTTCACTTGTATTTTCTTCTCATATTTTTATCCTTTTAGCTCTTACATTAATGATTTTGATTAATTTAGATAGCTTCAGAATTAAATCTGATAATAATAAACATCAAACTGTGAGTAGAAATTGTAGCTTTCTTCCATACTATCCACCCCCACCCCAAAGAGTATAGTGGAACTGGATATTTAGTTAATAATTTACAATGATCATGTCATGAGGCTTCTGTTAAAATACCTAAACTATGTGCTTTGGAGATATGTCAATCCAGATATATATATACATATATATACATATGTATACATATGTATACATATATACATATAAATCTCAATATATATATATATATATATATATATATATATATATATATATAAAGATTTATATATATATAAAGATATATCAAGATATATATCAAGATATATATATATATATATATATATATCTTGAGATTTATATCTATCTATAGATATATATCATATACAAACATATACATATATTTAATCATATATATGGATGTGTTTATATGATTTGGAGTGCTCAAAATTCTGTGGACACAATAAATCTGAAATCTATAAATATCTATATATCTAAATGCATCCAATGAGAAATCAAAAATGACACAAATCTTCATCATGCAATCAGTGACTAATGTGTCTTTTTTAGCTCTCTGGTAGACAGATGTGCTAGAGAATCAGGGAAAAAATATTATAGGAAAAGTATATCAGTATTTAGTGTTTATTCAAGAATAGTAAAGCATTAAAGAAAATATGCTAAGAGATATTTTACATGGTATGTGTTTATATATAATGCATATGTATGTTTTTCCATGTGTATATATGCTATCAACCCTGCTTTACTAGAAAGGAGACTAATAAAAAAAGAAAATATAGTATTTACTTAAGTAATATGTATTAACTGAATGTGATACCATCCAATCTTTTCCTACAAGCTAACAAAAATATCATTCATGGGTTAAATATTCACTCCAGTTATTAAGGATAAAGTGCCTGGCTTATGATAGTCTGGAATATCATTCATGCAGCAGTCTATATGGGTACCAGCAAGGTGCCCACAGAGGAGGAAGCACAGGATGACAGGAAGCATAGAAGCCGTCGGTGAAAAACAATAAGGTAGCATTTTAATTTCTTGTTGGAAGTTAAAACTGTGAAATTAGGAATATATGTAATATTTAACTAGATCTGCACCTTAATTTTTTATAATATATATACTTATTCTATAGTCCAAACAGTAATTTTTCAGGTAAATTTTGAGAGTTTCTTAACCGTTTAATTAAGTAAACCTAAATGTATTTTAGTTAATGAAGTTACAATAGATTAGTTATTTTTTTAAAGAATCATACATCGTTCATGTGTACATTTTTTTTTCTTTATGCTCTACTGGGGATCATACCAGGGACTAACACTTCTTAAGCAAGCACTCTACCCCTGTACTCCACCCCTTAGAAACTATTTAAACATTTGCTTAAAATATGAGAAGAAAACACAAAATACTATTACTTACAGTTATTGATACTGATAAAACTACACCAAAATTTGCAGATAAATAAATTTCAATTTTTTTCTGGACAGTATGTATGGATAGACAGACATACATAAATTGCTAAGACCTATTTTCTTTTTTCAAAGAACAGACATAAAATGGTTTGTTTTGTTTTTGTTTTTATTTTTGTTTTTTTTTTTTAAGATTTAGCAAAGTTTTATGTTGGAGAAAAATGCAAATAATTCAAAGCAATAGATTTAATGAACTAAAATAAATTGGGTACATCCAAACAATACAAAAATTTGAAATTACATTAGGAATTATGAAACTATATTTCTATCAAAGCAAGACCATGTAGTGCAATTTTAAAAATCCCTTGTTTTGCCTTGTTTTGTTTCCCCTTCTTCTTTTTTAAATATATAAATTTAATTTAATTGATGCCAACTGTAAATGTTAATGGGGGTACTATTATATGTATCATTATGTGCACGTGCATGCACACACACATATAAAGGATTATATATGACAAAATTTGGTTTGCTTCATGATTTTTATTTGTTCTTTTTAATTATTCCTGACAGTAGAGTCAATTTGAGATATTTTCTCAAATATGGAGTACATATTACCCTAATTAGGATCCTACTCTTGTGTTTGTATGTGATGTGGAGATTCACTGCATCATATTCATATATGCACATAGGGAAGTTATGTCAGATTCATTCCACAGTCTTTCCAATTCCATCTCTCTCCCTCCCCTTCACTCTCCTTTGTCTACTCCAATGAACTTCTATTCTTCTCTCCCCCTTGTTTTTTGTAAGTAGACGCATATCACAGAGATTTAAAATATTATGTTTTCTTTCCTCTCTAGTCAACTGTGAAAAAAGTCATTTGTTTATCATATCCGTATAATGTGGGATGGTAAATCTTTAACATGAAGTGATTATATTGTTAAAACATTCTGCCTGCACTTAAACTGAACAGTTAAATGGTCAGGTCATTTACCAAACATGTCGAAAATCATTAATTTAGACACAGCTGTAGCAGATATATAAACTTTATGACTCTATTAGAAAAGGAAGAGACAAATGAGAGAGATTAGTCCAAAAAATAAATAAATACAAAATTAGAAAAAAAAGGATGTTTTTTTCAGAAAGGGAATTCTGGAAAGGATAACTTGCTTTTGAATATAGAAGACAAGGGCTGGGTTTAAGGCTGAGAGGTAGAGCACTGGCTTAGCATGTGTGAGGCACTGGGTTCAATCCTTAGCACCACATAAAAATAAAATAAAGCATTGTGTCCACCTACAACTAAAAAATAAAAATATTTTTTTAAAAAATATAGAAGACATTTTCAGTAATAAAATCAGAAAAGCATGGAATCAAATGCATTTCCAGTGTTCTTTTGAGGAATTTTTCTTGACAGTAAAATTGTTCTAACATTTTATTTGAACAATGGAATTTTGATTACTTTTCTACTAAGAAGCTTACAAAAAATCTAAAAAAAAATAAGCTTTTGAAAATCTAAAACAAAGCTATAGTAAAACCTAATATCTGCTTAGTATACAAAAGGCCATATTTACATTCATTTTGGGGTTTTGCCTTGTTTTTATATTAGGGAGTTTACAAAAATTCAAAGTGAATTTGTTACATTCTATTTTGGTTATAATAAAGTTACATTCTATTACATAATCCTAGTGAGCATAAAGTGGCATATCTGGGGTGATAATTTTCCATGCTTCAAAGAGTCAATTTTAAAATAAATTATACCACCAACTATATCACAACCTAGCTTCACTATCAATCTTCTGACTTTAGAAAGTGGCTAGAAATAAAATAATGCACAAAATATTCTATGAATTACACTCTTAATTTACACACTTGGCACATGCCTGCAGTTCCAGCATTGTGGAGACTGAGGCAGGATCCTTCCTCAGTTGGAGGCCAGCCTGAATAACAGTACAATCTTGTTTTAAAATTAAAAATAAAATCGGGTTGCTATGCTCCAGACATGATTATATGTGCTTTACAATTAGTAGCTATTTTATATTTACAGTAGCCATATCAGATAACTGGGACATAAAGAAGTTAAATCACTTACTCACTTATCCAGAAAGCAGGCTTCAGGTCTTGGAAACATGAACCCCATGTTATATTCCATTCATGCCTTAGAAATTAGATAAAATTGTTGATCTAATACTTTGAATTTAACATCAATATACTGCAATGGGCTTATAACTGGATCTATGCAAAAATAGAATAAAAACTGTCCAAAGGATAATTTCTAGCTATGAAGTTATATTTCAGTATTTTAAAACTTAAGTATTTCTCTTATGATATAGAACCTCTTTTTTTAAGAAATAAAGAGATTGAGGTAAAAATGAGAAAATGAAGCATTTATCAAGTAGTCTATGCTGTCCTGCTTCTATCCCATTTCTAATGTCAAAAACTAAAAAGCACAAAGAAAACACACAATGTCAAGTTTATTATCTTATCTCCAGTGAAGCAATTTATTGACTAGTTCTTTGATGAGAAAGGGCAGAATTTCTTTTTAAATTCTAGAATATATTATGATAATCAAGGTGGTAATAAAAATAACTGAAATTAGGGTTCAGTTTAGGCAAATGTGTTTGATTTAAGCAAAATCCATTATTATTTGATCAGGATAATTTCTCTAGACACGTACAATAACAGACTGGTATACTGATTAAATTCAGAGTTCATGGTTTTCATTTGATAGATTCAGGTGTGATTTATATTTTTTGTAGGCAAGTGCACTAGACATGTTTGGAGACAATGCCCTGACCAATTATCAGGTCAAAGGAGGTGAGAAACTAGGAAGCTGACCATGCCAATCACCCTGGTCAACTTAATGTCAATTAAAGAGAGTCAATCAGAAAGCTTTGCATCTCCTGATATGTCTCAAAGAAAGTATACAGCATCATCTATGAAAATTTCTTTCCAAAAAAAAAAAAAGGAGAACTTCATCAAATAAAACTCAGAAGCTTATTTTGTTGCCATTTTATATAAAATACAGGGACTTGGCTGCCAACCTGGATTTGAATCCCAGCTCTATCACTTTTGCATTTTGTGCTTGAGTAAACTAAATCTTTCTGTATTTTAGTTTTCTGATATATGAAATGGGATAACACTAGTAAATCAAATGCACAATGTTTACTATGGTTGTTATGAAAAGTCAATGAGATAATTCAAATAAAGGTCTTTCCAAATTATTGCCCAAAAGTAAATTATTTGATTATTATCTATTATTGTTATTGCTTTATTGTTATTAAGTCAGCTAGCCTCATGGAATTTATAGTCTAATTGGAGACAGAAAAGTACAATGGCAATTATAATGGAACATGAGGGTTCCTATGAGAACGATAAAAGAACAAAAAGTAAATATACAGTGTATTCTCATTACCCATTCCTTCTCTGAATCCCTGCACTTGTGAGGTTGAGGAAATAAACAAAATTTGCCATAGCGTGAAAATAATCACTAAGAAACTGACAGTTTATAAAATTATTCTCTAGTGAAATACCTACCTCTCTCCCTTTCCAGCCACTTAAGATTATCAAGTATCCCTGTTCCTTTCCTGAAGTTCTTTATTGATCTCTTTTTGCTTCCTGTAGTGTTCTGTAAACATTAGACAATGCAATGCAAATACAATGCAAATTAATTAAAAAGCGAAAGTGCATATCTTGCAAGAATCACATTTTCATTATGTCAATAAAATTGTGCTTACTGAGTATTCCAGTCACATACAAAGCTGCTATGAAATGAACAAGTTGGAGCAGTTAATAACTGAAGAATAAAATATTGATACAAATTTTATATTAGACTTTTTTTTTTAAAAAAGAAGGTAAACAAAATCAAGATTTAAGGTAAACCTTTAGGAAATTGATACGCTCTCCATATATTTTAATAAAACTGGTGCTATTCAGGATCTTTTAAAAAACCTTATGTTGTAATAAAGGGTGTAATTTCACATAATGATAATATGCTGTCAGAAAAATTCTATGCAAAAAAGTGATTTTGAAATATATATTATGAATCAGAATACATTACCCTATATGTTTTCTTCTTATGAATAAATATGTTTTTTTTAGTTTTATTGATATGGTAATTTCTATTAGCACCCTTCTGCCTTCATTTCCTCTACTACCACCATTTCCTATGAAGTTTTTATTCCAGTTTTAAATGGATTTAAATTAAGTCTCTGTTTCCTGTACTTGGCATTCTTTGATGATAAGGACCTCCTATATGTGCCTTTGCTATATTGTACAGGAGGCAGAGTAGTCATTTGAAATAAAACTTGACACAGATTTGAAGGGCTAGATATGGCTTGCTGGAGAAGTCTTTGGTGCTACACTGAGGAGTTTAATATTTATTGTGAAATTAGAGAAATCATGCAAATTTTTAATAATGAAATTATATTATCAGGATTACATCATGAAAAGTGTAACTTAAATTTCTGCTTACACCTGTCTCCTATGCTGACCTCTAGCCATTGCTGCAGCATAACTTTGCACAAGTGTAATGGGCAGATCAGTTTGAAATGCCTCAGTTTCACTGTGTGTCTTTCATTCTACCCTAAAGTCTTTCTGGGTTATATGTTTCAGTGCTTACCAAGCTGCTCAGTATTGATGAATGCTTACACCTAGAAGGAATAAAGAGTAACCACTAACACTTGACTAAAGAGGATAGGAATCAGAAGATAAATGTTTCCCTCTTCTATCTTCCAAGTAGACAACAATGAGGTGCATAGATGATCAATCACAAGATGGTGATCAGTTTCAAAACCCATTTTTCTTCCTTCCCTCTTTCATCAATTAAATCTGAAATCATGTTGCTAAATCAACACCTTGCACCCAGAGCTTCTTGAATGGAGCACATGCAGAAGAGGCAGTATGTAACAGAATTCTAATGAAGAAGAGACATGTGCGTGCGATGGTGTTTGTAATTCAGGAAAGATGTAACAATGTGATAGGATAACTATGATAAAATCATGAACAAAGATCATAAAGTAGCTATTAGGAATTAAGCTGAATTTAAAGAGGTTTTAATGAGATTCTGTAAAAATTAACCAATTAAATCCAAGGAATAAAGAAGGGCGAGTATGGAGTCAAAGTGGCACGAAGAATATGGAGATGTTTGGAAACATCACAAAATGCTTTCAGAAGGTTGTTTTGGAGAAAAAGTGATGAGTTCAATCTGAACATGTTTATGTTGGGTCACTGCATGTATCTATGCAAAAACACCCAGAAGACATTTGTTAAAAAAAAAAAAAAAATGAAACTTAGCTGAATCCTAAATTAGAAAGGTTTATTTAGAAGGAATCCGCATACATAGTAGGTGAATCCACTTGCGTAGATAAAATGATCTACAAAATATAGAAACTAAGAGGAGCAGAGAATAAGACTAGAGAGTGGGGTGGAAGAGCTGATCAGAAGAGTAAAGAAAACTCCAAATAGATTCTGCTGCAAATAATAACAACAACAACAACAACAACAGCAACAACCTTATATCACTAAAAAGAGTTACCACAAAATGCAAAGAGTTTATATAACTAAAGCAAATATTTCCAAGGTATGTGAGAGTCAAGCAACTAAAAAATCTAATTTCATATCATAGATGATTTCAGTAAGAATAGCAGAAAAAATATTGTTTTATGACCAAGTTCTATATGAATATTTTAGTTAAAATACACACTAGCTATATTAAGTTTTTAAGCAACACCGATGTATAAAATATTTTATTTGGTAAAATATTAGTAAATCTTAATGCAGTCATGCATTTCTATTGATAGGGTTTATAATGCATTTGGGTTTTTTGTTTTTATTTTGTTTTCATTCTGTTTTTATTTCGGTGGGGTTTGGAAAGGCTTGATAAGATTAAAGGTGAACTATGTAATTTTGACCATGAGAAAGCTACAGGATAATAATCATAAGTATGATCACCAGTGCAACTAACCTTCATCAGTATTGTGTTTATTTCTATTTGAAATGCATTAAAGCAAGTATTTTAATTAATCCTGAAGCAATACAAGTCTTTGTAATTGCCATACATAATTCCATTTTAATCTCTATAACTACTTGAGCATACTTTTCAAGTATAAATACTACTTTGTTTTAAGATTCTAAGCTTAACATGCATATGTGGAGAATATTTTGATAGTGCCAACTTGGGAAAACACCAAGGTATATAAATAAGTAAATAAATGAAGTTTTTGCATGTTTATTTGTTATCATAAAAAGTTGCTTTGTTTTGAAAAGTTCATTTTTCTTTAACTTCAAAATTCTGTAAAATATTTTATGATAATGCTGTCATTTATTTTTAATGCAGTTTTGATATTAGTAGACAAATAGATTAAATTTATTTTGTGTTTTATATTTTTAAGCTTCAAGATTTTGATCAAACTTTGGAATGAATGAATATATATATATATTCATATTATATATATATTCTATATATATATATATATTCAATATATATATATTGTTTTTGTTGTTGTTTCTTTTTTAGAAAATAGTTTCCAAAATAGAAATAACCAATGGGCCATGTGTCTACTTTGAAAATACGTGAAGTTAAATACTCAAGATTTTTGTCATTTCTATGTCTTATCAAAAGATACAATTTATTTGAAAACATAACTCAACTGTTATTTCTAATTTGTTCTAATAGCCAAATTTATTATATATACTCAAATTCATCAAAAACACGTACGTATTTCTATTTAGTGCTTTACATTTTATGATGTTAAAGTTCCTGTTTTCTATTTAACATGAACTATCAGTGATCTTATTTAAAAAATGTGAATCCATTTTGGAAATTCAAAGATTAAAGCTTGCTTGTCTCTTATGGAAATGAATCTTACTTATTTCTCTATATTTATTAAGCAACTCAGTCCTTTGAACTCAGCAAATAACTTGAAATTTTCTACTGACTGTATGAACAAAACTCTGAACCTAGACAACTCACATTATCTAAGAGTACTGAGGAAGCATCAACACCAAACATTCAGTGAAAAATATGTCAAAATACTGGTGTGAACATTATTTCCCCAATCTCTGGTTGATGATAACTTTAGTTTTATCCTTTATGGATACAAGGTCAACATTGGAAACTTTCATTGAACACTGCAGCAGGCTTTTAGCTCCCTTCATTTTGTGAATTCTGAATTTCCATTCAGATGTGGATGCTCATGATGTCTTTCTGTCCTCCAGTGTTTCACTAAACGTTGCTCATCGTGAAGAGTAGCCCATACTTTTGATTTGCCTTCTGCTTTTAGTGAAACTGTCTTATTTTATGTTGATTTAATTTACACATTTGAACTTTCCCAATAAGACTAATCTAATAAAACAATCTTTGGTAATGATACATATAATCTTCTCTGGACAGGAACAGATGTTTTCACAGGTGCTTTCTAGAGTCAAGAGCTGAACCCAAGAAGTGCTTCTGAGGGTGGTGATTTCAAGATTCATATTATAATTATGCCTGAAACTCCCTACAAAGAAAATACTAAGTAATACCTGAGGAAAATATTTAAATAGTAAAGGAAATATTGACTGAAAAGGAAATATATTTATCTTGCATTGTTATAAGTTGTAAAAATTAGGCATATCTACAGAGAATGTATTTAAAATATTTTCTTTCACTTAGAGCTTTCCATAAATGATATAGTTTACTTTCAGTCTATCTCCTTATTGGTACATTTTTTTGAAGAACTAATTCATAACATTCTCTTATATTATGTATTCTTCCAGGAGATATCTTGTCAGTACTTCAGCTCTCTATATTTTTACTGCAGGATTGCTTATCTTAACATAACCATTGAGTTTTCTATTGTCTTAGTCTAGTTAGTCCAGTTTAGCTGCTATAACAAAATATCATAAAATGGGTAGCTAATAAATAATAAATACTTATTTGTTTGAGTACTGGATACTGAAAATTTCAATATAAAGTCATCAGAAAACTTAGTATTTAGTGAGATAAGGGCCCATCTTCTGGCTCATGGGTTCCATTTTTTGCTGTGTTCTCATATGGTGGTAAGGGTGAGGACATCTCTTATAGGCCTCTTTTAAGAAGATATTATTCATGAAATCTCACTCTGTGATCTATTCACCTCTGTAAAGGTCTTCCCTAAGAGCCTCAATTTTTTTTTTCTCATTTCCATTTATTCTAAACATTCTTTATTCTAATGACTAACATGTTCACCTGCTCCATTGCCCAAATAAAAACTCTAGATAATAAAATATATATTCAGTGTGGTAGAGATGAAAAGAGGTTGTTGCTTGAAGTCATTACCTGAATTTAAACCTTCCACCATGATTCAGTAGTTAGAGGAAATGAACAAGTTAGTTAAGAAGTGTAAGTCTTTTCACCCATATTCAAAATTAGAACATAATAATATTGCTCTTATAGACATTTCAAGGATCAAAAAGAAAAATGCATGCAAAGCACTTAGCATATATTAGCATTAACATTTATTTTAACCTTATCTGTCTCTAATCAGTTACATATTATAGAATTATTTTGCACGTGATAATATTTCAATTTAAATTAACTTCCTTTTTTAATATTTTATAAAATTCACAATACTTAAATGCAGTAGCTCCCTAATTTTTTAACAGAGCCCTTTCCTTTTATATACTTCTAAATGTCAGATGAACATTATAAAAGGCACATCTATTTTTATCTCCCTTAGGATTTTGTCAGTGGCTACCTCTCACCTTGAGAATAAATTCCAATGCACTTAGGAGAGCATAAGTTGGAGATTTTAAGCCTGTCTGCGCCTAAATTTTTATTCCTACTTCATCTTCTGTTGTTCCCCATATGTATTTTGAGCCTTATCACTGTAAGTCATTAATATTTACTTGAATGTGCAGGTTTTTTCATATCTCAATTGTTTACACCACTTTATAATAAACTCTTTGCCTTACTTTTTTTTTGGAAAATGATATATATCTCTCTAAAAACTGTCCTCTTATTTCCAAGATGAATGGGGTTCTTTTTTCCTATGTTGCCATAACTATGTGAAACTGTCTGGAAGTCATACAAAGTGAAGTCTCAATTTGGTTCTCCTAATTTAACAGATAAAAAGAAGCCATAAGCCAAGAGTGCCACTAAATCCTAGAAGATAGAAAGATCAAGGCATGGGATTCTTTCTTCAACTTCCAGGCTTTGCTTTAATCTACTAAATTAGTAATAATGTTTAGCAACAGCAATTGGAAACACATGAGTGCTCCACAAGTACTACTTTTCATAATCCCAATTTTAAAGATTAATAAAATGAACAAAATAGGATTAAGTAACATTCAAAAATCGTATTGTAAACCTGATTATTAGAATATAAATGCAGATTGTCTAAATTAATGAATATAATTTACCTGTAATCACAATACTAAAGTTTTTAATACTTGTAATACTATCAGAAAAAAATTAAAGAGAAAACACAACTCAACTTTCTGTACTTTTATTAAATTTTTATTTAGTTTTCATTAAATTATCATTTATTATAGTTAAATAAATCATCCAAATATCAAACATTTCTATTTATAAGGGGTTAAAAGAAATGTAGGTTAAATTCTAAACTCTCATTAGTTTTTAGTAAATCAAATTTATAATTAATTAGAGAATATATACTGTATATTTTTGCACATATAATGGTATTCAAGAATAACTTTATATTATTTCATTACAAATAATAGTATTTACATTTGAATTCCTGACTAGTTTAAGCACCATTATGTCACATATAATTGCAGCAAAAAACAAGTTGTATACATACAAATAAACAGTTTGGGTGAGTTTTATATAAATAGAAGTAGGTTTAGATTTCTAAATTCATACTGTAATTCACTGCACAGTGTTTATTAATTAAGTTTAAACTACTTTAAAATCATTTTTGTTGTAATATGGGGAAGACAAAATTTGAAGTTTATATTTATTTATAAATATATAAATATGGTCAAGCATAACAAAACCTGTATTTAGCAAATACAGTATTTCAGCGAAAATAATATGTTTAGGTATATTGCATAGGTATTAAACATTTAATGAATAAAAGAAAAACTGTTTCAAGTTGCATATACACAAAATAGTTTGCATAAAAAGAGGTCATTTGTATGAGCATAATTATTTTATAAAGTAATGTTAAGTAAAGCTAGTGTGATTTGGGGCTGCAGTTGTGGCTCAGAGGTAGACCACATGCCTAGCATGTGCGAGGCACTGCATTCGATCCTCATCACCACATAAAGTAAAATAAATACATTGTGTCCACCTATAACTGAAAAATAAATATTAAAAAAGATAGTGTAAATTGGCAAAACATAAATTTTATGTCCATATAAGTATATACTCAAATTGTAATTAAAATGATTATTTTCCAAAATTAATTAAAATTCTTATCTTTCACATAGTAACATAATGGTCTTATAGTTGGAATACAATTTAAAATAATTTCTAACTTGGCTACATGTTCTACTTCACTGCATTAACTTTGAAATTGTATATTGCATTTCTTTTGTAATGAATTTAGCATGAGACCACAATCTTTGTTAGCATTCTTATAGTCAAATATATTTTATTTATGAAAAACATTAATAAATAACTAAAGAATAAAATGATATTTTATGGAATTTATGAGAAAAATGGACAAATATTTTAAATTTTATGTTAAAAGAGTAATGACAAATGATTTCATTGTAGAATAAGAGCTTAGGAAAAGGAATTATTTAAGAACAAATTAAATATTTATTGTGGTTAACTGATACTATGAGGTATATCTAAATTTGAGATTTTTGCTCTTTTTGAAAAATATATAAATCCTGTTGACAGAAAGAATATAGTTGAAAGGAGGAGAAGAATGATCCAATCTTATTAAATTTTGAATTTAATTTTTTTAAATTATGAGTATTAAATAACCATCATAATTTCTTTTGAAAAATTTTCTAAAATCAAAACCTCTATTTTATACAGTTGATATTCATTTGTACCACTATTCATATTTCATACCATTATGATATATTTATACAAAAATATATAGTATATAATAAATATATAAATATAATATTATATATATTTACAAAATATATATTTTGCACCAATGATTGAATCAAAGGGTGCTTAACCACTGAATCCTATCTGCAGCCTTTATATTTTTTTATTTTTATTTTGACACAGGGTATCACTAAGTTGCTTGTGGCCTTACCAGGGTTGTTGAGGCTGGCCTTCAAAGTGGCATCCTCCTGCTCTGCCTCCTGAGTGCCTGAGATTACAGGCATTCACTACTGCAGCATTAAACACAACAATAACAACAACATTCTGATTGTTGTTATTGTTGTGTTTAATCCATCAGATATTTTCTAGATAATTAATTTAATTTTTAAATATTTGGCCCCTTATCAGTTTCCTTTTCTTTCATGCTGTCTTATAAACATAGTCACCAAGACTTGTTGCACTCCCTAGTAACCATTTAGTTCTCAAATTAAGCTTCTAATCTCTCTACAGGAAGATCAAACTCTCTCAGTGCTGTCAAACCTGATCTTCATAATTTTTGTGCAAGTCATAATTCTACATTGCTTTGTAGTTTTTAGCAAATATTTTTCTTTCCTTTACTAAACTTTAAGCTCCTTGGGAGCAGAAGCCATGTCCAGTTTTCTATTCTCAGGCTTTTTCCATGTGCCAGATACATAAATGTTCTAATTAGTGGTACATATTTGGTGAATTAATGAATAAATTGGGATATGATAATGTATTGTTTTGAAGGCAGGAGTAGATAATTTGTATTACATAAATATTTTAGTCAGCTTTTTTTTTGCATTGTGACCAAAAGACCTGAGGAGCAATTAGAAAGGAAGAAAAATTTATTTGTCATTCAAGTTTTCAGAGGTAGTGGCACTCTTGGCTTACGGCTTCTTTTTATCTGTTAAATTAGGAGAACCAAATTGAGACTTCACTTTGTATGACTTCCAACTCTGCTTTCTGTCATATTTTTTCTAGAATCTTCTGCCTCAATTTTTCAAGTTTGGGAAGCCCTTACAATTACACTGAGTTTACCTTGCCATTCTAGATTGATCTATTTATCATCTGACTGACAACCTTAATCCTAAATACAACCTTAATTTTCTCTAGTCGTATAATATTGAATCTTCTCCAATTATTGGGATGAGGATAAGAACATCTTCCAAAGGGTAATATTTTTATATCTACCACAAATGCAAATTATGCAGGCACTATTATATATATCTTATATATTATATGTAATTAAACTAAATCAAATTTATAAATTCATATAAATTTTCTTAATCAAAGTTCATAAATTTCAGAGTATAATTATGCATTTCATATTCACAAGAGCCTACTTGCTTGCTACTATTATCGTCTCTACTTTACAGAACATTTAACTGAATAGTAATATTAATAATGGCTGTTGCAGAGTAATCACAACCCTTACTGGGGCATGCTGTCAGGATCAAATAAAATGACCTTTGCAAAATTGTTAAATGGTGTTTAACATTCAATACATTTCAATTATTAATATTATATTATCTTGATTTTTACTATCCTTAGTCCATGTTCACTTTTCTCAAATAGGAATAATCTGGAGAAGTAAATCCTTATAACTTCTACTTCAATATTACAGATTAAGTCATATATTTACAATCTCTCCCTCCAAAACAATTCTGAGGGTTAAATGGACATAAACAGTGTAAGTAAATAAAACACACACACACACAAATGCCTTACATGCACAAGGCCCTAGGTTCGATCCCCAATACCACACACAAAAAAAAAAAAAAAAAAAAAAAAGAGGAAAGAAAGAAAATTAGAGTACAACAGCAACAACACTTTAACACTTTTATAACTGGAAATAAAATAAATCATAAGTGACTTAGAAAAGCAAAGAGCATTAGACTATAAACCAGCTAGAGGGGAATTTCACACATAAAATAATCACATCATAGAATCTTAAAGTCAAGAACTCAAATGTCTGAATTCTATTGGTTAAAAAAATAAGACTATTTGTTTAAAAATATAGGACATAATTAAAATCTTAGAACTTTCTTTATCCCACCAGTTTACTCTGTAGTGCTGTTGAAACACAATTTGGACACTAGAATATTGGCATTTGGATAACTGTCTTAGACAATTTGGGCTTCTACAACAAAATACCACATGCTAAGTAGTTTATAAACAATAGAAATTCAATTTCGTACAGTTTCTGAGACTGGGTAGTCCAAGACCAAGCTACCAGAATGTTCAGATTTTGGTGACAGCCAGTTTCCTGGTTCCCAGTGCCTTATCACAGGGTCCTACGTGGTAGAAGGGTTCAAGTATGCACTCTTAAGCCTGTTTTTTGAGGACACTAATACCATAGGTGGCACAATCACCTCCCAATGCCTCCCTTCTAAAATCAACATCTTGTGGGTTAGGATCTCAACATATTAGTTTGAGGTGGACACAAACATCAAGAACATTAACAGTTTTCTCAGCAAGATCTGTTTTCTAATGAGTGCTCTTATCCTACAGTGACAGTGACTAGCAGCTTAGATCTATTATCTGGCCTGGAGAATATCTCTTTGTTTATCCAGAAATTAATGTGAATTATGTCCCCACGGTCAGCTCTCTACAGAAATGAGGAATAAATCACTGATAAAAAGTAAGGAAAGTACAGGATCATCTTATGGTAAGATGTATATTCCAGATCACTCATTCCCGAGATCAGATAATTTATCAGAGATCACAGATGTTTTTCGGCCCTATTTACCTTTTTTCACTCAAGTGAAAGTTTCTCCCTAAGAGAACAAACAACTCTAAATAAGTCCAAAGCATCTGTATCCTATTTGAGCCTACATTTCTGTGATATATGACCAAGAACTATTGATTATTAAACTTAACACATGGAATAAAATTCTATATGCTAAAGAGTGATAAAAACAGGCCATTCGTAGTTCTAAGAAGGATGGTTATTAGGTTTCAATGCAAAAGCTAAGATATTGCAAGTTTTCTTTGTATTGTAAATGATCAATTCAAGAAAAGGAGCTCTAAATGTTGAGTATTGATGTCATTCCATCAGAAGGGGAAAAAATATCTTACTAATGTCCACTAATTAAAATATACTGCTGTTTCACATGCATTCCAATAAAATTTGTAACACTACTCCTAAGGCAACTTCATGAATTATCAAATATTTGCAGGAACTAGCTTGAACTAAAACAAAACAAAGTCAAGCAGGTAAGAAATGGACTTTAAAAGATACTAAGACCATGCAATAGGAAATATAATAATAAAAATATACTAATATCCCAAGAAATGCTTTGAAATATCATATGGTTTTTAGTCACACAAAAAAGGGAGACTTTATAATAGAAATTTCAGATAAAAAATCCTAGTAGCCCAAAAAGGAAAAGTTAATTAAAGGTGTATTTTTAAGGTAAAGTAACTAATGCAAAGAAGCAAAAAAAAAAGATAGATTTTTTAATATTTATTGTTTCACACAGGAGTCTCCAGCAGTCAGCTAGCTTTATTTCATATATTAAATTAAATATAAGTAAAATATCATATCATTCTATGCTAAGAGGAGCTAAGAATTATATTTGAACATATTTGTCTGTTAAATACTCTGTGCATTCTTTCTTAAGAGGTGATGTTTAAGAAGAGAAAAAGAAGAAAGAAAAAAAAAGTGATTTAATGAGGATAAAAGCCAACACTCATGCATTTGAACAAAGTATATAAATATTATATCAGATTATAATATTATATCAGATTATGTTAATTTTACATTAATATACATTAATATTAAAATGAACAAATGATTGCACCACATATAAAATATAAAGTGAATATAATGTTACAAATATGTATGTAAAATCTAAATAAATATTAATACAAATATTTAAATATTAACAAAATATAATGTATACAATATATTACATTGTTTATTCTGTATTGTTTTTAATTTATAAGTAAGTTTCCAATTTATAAGTAATTTATAAGTAAAAACTATAAAAATAAACTTTGCTATATGTACCTGAACTAATTTTCTAGGATAATTTTCTAGGAAAGCTAAGATTCATGAAAGTTGATGACAATATAGTTGGAAATACTATCATTCAGCACAATGATAAAATGCATAGAAATTTTAAAAGAACTACCTATCACCAAAATACCATTCCAGTTTATTCCAATAATGATCTAAAAAGAGATAATTGTAATTTTATTAAAAATATTTTATAGAATATACAAAGAAATGTTTATGATTTAAAAATACGTTAGACTCCATAAACACTCCATAGTAAACATAACCCTTAGAGAACCTATTGAGAAATATTTTGAGCACCTTGGTAGGAGGAATTCTTGACTTTTTTTTTGTCTGTATTTCTCTGTATGTTCTACCACATAGTCTGCTACATCTGCTTGAAATACTACAATTATTTCATACTTACATGTCTTGAAGAGACATGGTATCACTGACCATGATGCAGTACACTCTATATCTAAATCCATAAATTGCAAACAAGGAAGAAGAAGAAGATTACACTACAGAGTCCAGTTAGAAATTAACTCACTGTTATAAAACAAACCCATGTCATATTGACAGAAGAAAGCTGCATACTGTGAAGGCACCACATGAAAGTCAAGAAATATCTATCCCAGAAGATGTGAAAATCTTACCATAGCAACAGAAGAATTATGGAAAAACAAGATAATGTGTGATCTTCTAAAATTTATAACTTCATACTAACATTCCAAAAATATTGCTGTGGAAGAAATGCCAGACAAAGAATTCAAAGGATGATTTAAAAAACACTCAATGAAATCTGAGAGAATACAAATAAACAATTCAATGAATTAAGGAAGAAAATCCAAAATATAAATGAGCAATCAAATAAAAAGATAAAAATTTGGGAAAAGAACCAAACACAAATCTTGGAAACGGAAAACTCAATAAGCCGATAAAAACTCAAGTTGAGTACCAGACTTAATCAAAAGGAAGACAGAATTATCTGAACTCAAAGATGATTTTGACAAAATATTATCTCAGACTCAAATAAAGAAGAAAAAAGCTGGTAATTTTCCAGCAGTGCTCATGGAAATTTTATTATGTATTTTTAAAATATATATATATATGGGCTGGGGATGTGGCTCAAGCAGTAGCGTGCTCGCCTGTCATGCAGAGAGTTTAGAAAATAAAAGATCAAATTATTGGATATTTAAAAGTGAAAAATCTGAAGTGGTATTAATCATGTGATGCTCCTTCCTTTAACACACTAAAAAGAAAACAAAATATCCATGTTATCAGAGCTCAAAATTTTTACTCTCACAACTCAGCCTGTCATGATGATTTTATGAATTGGTATATCACCACAATTTATGATCCACAGTTAACAGATGTAGTAAGGCAACAGTATACTGTCAGGAAGAAGCTAAGAGTTTTCATCATGACATAATCCTACTCTCCTGGAAATCATGTGGTTGGGTGGGTGCAAAATATAAATTCACTTAAATCTACACAATTATATCAAAACCTTAGACCTACATGATGCTTAGACAAATAACTCAAAATGTTAAACTATTGGCTCTTTTTTAGAAACACCAGAATCGGTTAAAAAGAACTTTCAAATTTCATTTAATCATTGACACTATTTGAAATTATATTTCTATTTTTTTCCTTTGGGTTTTCTTTATGAGTCATTTTGTACTTGAAGGCATACATTGTTACCACTATACTTTGTCCTCAGATGCCATTCTCTCTGAGACTTTATGACCAATCTTTTTTCTCTGCGTGACTAGAACTGGCCTTATTGATCAACAGTGGACTCTCTCTAAATTACACCAGGTGTATCTCCCTTCAAACAATGGCTTCTCAGTAACTCATAAGACAAGTTTGTTATGAAATTCTCACTTTAATCAATTATTTTCCCATAGATAAGCATGTATGTCTGTGTTAGTACAATATATTTGAGAGAACAGAATATATCCAGCTTTCTCTTGTTCACATTGGGGTTTTTTTGCTTTTTTTTTTTTTTTCTGTTTTCTGTTGCTATCAGAAAATACTTAAGGCTAATTAGTTTGTGAGGAAAATAAGTTTCTTCAACTCACAGTCTTGGAGGTCTCAGAGATGAAATTAGCATCTGGAATTAGCTGGCTTTCCTGAGGGTTCCTAGCTGCAACAAAATATGACTTCATGGTGGGAACACATGCAAGATGGACTGATTACATTGTAATTCAGGAAGCCAGAGAGATCAGGCAAAAGCCAGCATTGTTTCCACTCTGATAGAAACAATAACTCATTCTGTGAGACCAGCATTAACCCTTTCTGAAGATAAATCCCTGTGTCCTACTCACCTGTCACTAGGTTCCACCTCTTAAAGATTCTACCTCCTGTCAATATAATCACACAGAGGACAAAGATTCCAGCATATGAATCCTTTGGGATAAAGCATGTCCAAACCCTAGCAAAATTCACATTTTATTAGAAGCAACATCTAGCAAGATGGTTGTACAGCTAGTTATTCTTTCTGAATTAATCGAGGCTTTGTATCCAATTATAGATATTTCAAAATTATCACTTCATTTAAAGATTGCATAAAACAAACCATATTTTTGCAAAGAGTAAATAAAACGTTTTCTATAGTCATCAGTGTTGCTGCTAAAATTTTAAAAACTCATTCTTTAAGTTTAGGTATTTGTGAACTTTGTTAATTGAGAAGATAAACTTTCTTGCTTCAGTATTAATTATTTTATTTAAGAAAGTATATTAAAAAATGGGAAAATGGAGGGAGGTTGGTATGCCTTATATATGAGGCATTACCCAAAAACCCATGTGTAAGACAATCAAAAAGGTCTATAGGTGAAATGATTGGCTTGTGAGGGTTCTGAGATAATCAGTGCATTAATCTCATGATGGGTATTAATTGAATGGTAACTCTAGGCAGGAAGGTTGTGGCTGGAGTAGGTGGGTCTTTGTATTTATGATTTTAATTTGACCCTGGTCTTCAGCTTCACTCAGAGTCTCTCTGTTTCCTTGTGCCATGTTCCCAGCTTCTTTCTTTAACCACACACTTCTGCCATGCTGTTCTGGGGGAAAAAAAATACTTACAAGGTATTTTATTGAAGTAAAACTAGAGAATGAATACCAATGTATGTGCATCTGTGAGATGTAGAAAGAAAATGGGAGGGATACAGGTACACTTACAATTGACTATATTTCAGTGCCTTTCCTATGATAAAGAAACATATTGTTCATTTCATTCTCTCCTTACTGACATTTACATTTGACTGAAAACATTACCTTACAGGCATAGAGACATTGCTCAACACTAGGGAATATCTTACAAGTTTGACTTTTTTGCTTTGTTTTCTTTTGGTCTTTTTTTTCCCCCCTTTTGAAAATTCTCCTAGAAGCTAGAAAACTAATGCTGCTCTCTATGGAACTTTTATGGACTTATTTTCCCACTGTAGGATTTCTGTATCCTTTTGTTTGATTGCCTGTGCCTCTGTTAAGGAGAAGACCAGATGGCTTGGACAATGTGTGGGTGATTGTGGGAAAAAGAAATCTAAGGCAATTCACATATTCTATACCAGTCTATGTTTACTTGCTGATAATCTCGAGAAACTACAAGCCTGGTTTTATGGAGAGGAAAGGGAAAAAATAATGACCACATAGGGATATAAATGTAAGTTGAGTTACTTCAGTTTTTAAAACTAAGACACTGTTTGAAAATATATTTATGTATTTCTGGGCAAAAGGAACAAAAGGAAATAGCCTAATTTGTGTCTTTCTCCAGAGATGGATAGTAGTGTCTACAGAGTCTCCTTGGTATTTAATTTCTTCCAGGAATTTGTGTGTGTGTGTGTGTGTGTGTGTGTGTGTGTGTGTGATTTTTGAGAAATGAAAAAACCTCTGATTGAGTTACCATGTTTCGATGCAAGTAAACTTATTAAAGCAAATGGGTGGATCTCATTTTCTATTAATTGAAATTGGGATAATAAACGGCACCTCAAGGATGTCTGCAGAATTAAGCTTACTTCAGGCAGATCTTGACTATAAGTGTCAGGCCTTCTCCAGTGTCTTCAATACTCCAGTTCTATATAAAAAATAAGGCATTGACCAGCTTTCAATATTAAAGTAACTAAGTAGTCACAATCATAGTAGTATCAGCTGATACCATAGATGCTTTTCATATTCCTATTTTCATTTACTGAGGTATAATGTTCTTATAATATTTAATATGAATCATAGATTTTTAAAATTTTAAATTATTTTATCAAGTCAAATGATTGTTTTTCTATTTGATTATTGTTACAACATGGGCAAGTAAAACACTGTATCGTACAGAAAATAGGACAATTTTGAGGTCTTTGGACAAACTAATGATGTAGTCAGTTTCTTTAAGGAATTTATTAAGAGGTTTTCACTTTTTCTTCACATAGTAATAGGAAGGTTATTGCTTTTTGCTTGAAGTGGGTCAAGGAGCAGAGGAAGGGTTACACTGTTTCAGGGGAGAATACATTTCAACAATTCACATAAAGAAAACTTGCCAATAATAATTTTAATGAAACTCATGTCCAGCTGAATAACAGTGGCAATGAAGGGAATTCAGCCTTTCCCTAACTTTGTCAGCTCAATGAGGTGTTAATATTATGGTCAATGGAAGCATGGCCACATTAAATACAGGCAACTGCTTTCTTTAGTTCCGCTTTTTAAAATAGTAACATTCAGCAATGCATTTACATGTAAAGTCTTTCAATGTCAAAATTTAATTTAACGAAATCAGCACTTTCTGCATTCATAGAAAGTAATGTAATTGCTTCTTGGGAAGAAGGGGAGAAGATAGTAACAATATCAAACTTCAGAGACTAACATTTACGACTTTAATGGAAACAAATTGCTCCATTTTTACCCTTAAGTCAAGCTTTCTAAAACTTAACTTTTTCTTTTATTTTCAACCTTAGATAATTCTGCTAAAAATGACTCCTAAATTGTAGGAAATAAATATAATTTTCCATTAATAAACTTTTGCTTTCTATAACATATTAAAAGGAAATATTAAATAATAAAAATAGACAAAAAATTTTTTACTAGATATAATCATTTAAATATCTTCTTTAGACAACACTAATAATTCAAATAAAAAATATATCCTTAATTAAAATGTAACATTTTATATTAATGAATCAAGAGACTAATACACTAAAACTGTCAGCTTGTATAAATCCTTCAAACATTCATCTCTAGTAGCACAGCAAATACCAAGTGTCAATTATCAAATGCTTTTTTAATATATAGATTCCAGGTCAACATGTCACAAATCAAACTTAAATCAAATCTTTCTTCTCAATATGCTCATCTTTATATAACCATATTTTGAATTAACTAAATGGTAGAATTGATGCAGTCTCAAACCACAAACTCTGCACACCTCTAGTTCTTCCTCCCCGCTCCTACCACATATAAGAGGTCATTAAATTCTACTAATTTTCAACTTTGGTGACTCTAAATAACAGCATCTGAGAACTGGTAATGATAATACAAATCTGTATCATCTTTCTGCTAAAATGCAACCTCATCTGATCCCATCATCAAGTGTCTTAAATCCTGTTATCCTGTCTTCAGCAATATAATCATTGAGATTATTCTAAAATGTAAACATCACCATGTTACTCCTGTCTTTGCAGACATTGTTTGTTCAATCTTCTCAGTGGTTCCTACTGCTTAAGAATAAAATTGGAGTTAATTAAAAGATCATACAATGTTCTCCCTGATTTCTCTTGCCTATTTTTCTTTCGCTATAGAAATATATTTCGCATTTCAATCAAATTAAAACTTTGCAGTTTTCTTAACTCTCTAATGTATTTCTAGTTTGGCAGATGCTGATGTGATTCCTGAAATCCTCTTCTTTTCTCACCAACATCTCAATGTCACTCTACTCTCATCTGGAAATATCCAGCTTCTCTTTCGTGATACTTATAAAATCTCCCTTTTTGAGCACATGTGTTATGCAATCAATTTAATGACTTGCTGATTTAAGTCAGTTCTATTTTGGAAATATTTGCAAAATTGCACTTATTACCTCATATTCCAATTATTTACTCACATCCCTAGCACTTTCGATGTCGTCTGACACATATTGTGATTTAAAAAAAAAGTTTGTTTAATTTAATTGACTTAAAATGAATAAAAAAAAATGTCTACTTATCTAAGGCTCTACTGCTTAAAAAATCAAACCTGGAGAGTACAGAAGGTTGAGGTGTCTATGGTCCAGTTGCCACTGACTGAGAAGGGGTCATATTGATAACAAACAGATTATTTTTTAAAAGGGGTTGAAGTCTTATAAATGAGATAGAACTAATAATGAGAATCAGTTTTTATTTCATTTTTCATTGGTTCTTTTGAAGACTCAAACTCTCAACCTTCTTTTCTACTTTTATTAAGGGTATAACAACACCATCCTTGTAAAAATAATGGCTTGTTTACTGAGTCAGTTTTGAAAACTACTTTTGAGCAAAAGTGATGTTTGCCTTCTTGTGGGGTCAGCCTGCATTTGGTGGTGCATTTCTGTTTATCCTCCCTTCATGGATTGGAGAAGGTATAAATCCTCGAGACTTAGAGGAGCTGATAGAAACTGGCCGGGAAGATGAGACACAGAAGAAATAGAATTTGCATTGAAATAAAATTGCAGAAGGTGAGAAGAAAAGTGCAATCTGCTTCTGTGATGTTGTATATGTAATATAAATAGAAATCATTTTAAAACATCTTGGAAAAGATGTTGGTGGCTTCCTAGTCACACATTCCGTATCAATTGAAAATGTGAAACTTTCTAACTGAAAAATTTCTTCACAAGACATTCAAGTATTATATTAACTTGGTTTAATACATTTCCTTTCCATTCTTTTGTGTATATGACATTTTAAAAGAAGCATGAGATTTTTTACCTCTGTGCATCCAAGTATGTGTTTATGTGAATATACCTCATAACTAGTAGCCTAAGAAATGTAAACCAAACCTTCCAAGTATTCCAAAAGGGAAATCAGTTCAATATTATGTTAGTAACCAAAGGAAAATAGAAAATTCTCAAAAATAAGTTTATTTCATGTAATTTACTAATAAGAGACATTTCTTTATATCTAATACATATAAAATATATATGAAATTAATGAGTTTATTAATATAAATAATAAATTTCAAAAGAGCTCTCAGTTTTGGCACTTTTGTTCAATGAAAAAGCAATGTGAATAAAAAGTAAACAGCAATAAATATGCATTAAATAAAGAGTTTCTTAAACATTAAGTTATTTGTACATTTTAGGAGTGAGATGTAGATAAAGTATATAACCAACTACAGAATATTACCTCAGTGCTAGAAGACAGGAAGCAAAAATAAAGAAGTAGATTTAGAAACAACTTTACTACCAAATAAAATGAAGTTTCAAGATTACAGAGTAATGAACAGCAACATTGAGGAATGGCAAATTTACTGCATTACAAGAACTACTATTGTGACATTAGAACTGTTTGTCTGTCTAAAATAAAAATAAACATTATTCTGTTGTAGGAATCCTTCCTAAGAAGATCCTGAAATTATCTATTTGGTTTCCTGTATTCCATTACAACTTAAAAATATCTGTTACTGTACAAAACAACAACAAAAAGTTCACCTTTATATATTTTGAAAATTTCAAAATTGCAATTCACACTACTGCTAAGATTGGTAATACCACAATAGCTTTTCTATAAGTTTTTATAATTAATCAAAGATTAAAGGTGGCACATATAAATATGGGACATCATTCATCAATAAATTGTATATCAATTTTATTTGGGTATGATTGAAAAACAGTAAAATGTTACCATTTAAATTTAAAATTTACTGTGTTTTGACCAATTTACAGATCCTTGTGACAATTAACATTATTAAGATTTAAGACATATTCATCATTACCTTGGAAATAACTTCGCCCAACTGGTCTTATCCAACTACATATATTTCTGTTAAAAAACATCAATGAATTCTTGTCTAAAATGTCACAAAATAGAGCCATGTGATATATATGACTCATATCATATATCATATATTGTTCATATCTTCATATCTGGCTTCTTTTATTCAGGAGAATGGTTTTCTGAGATTCAGTTATAAAGTTTTGTATATTATTAACTGCATGACTTTTATTGCAGAGTAATATTCCATTGGGTATATGTGTAAATACATATATAATGCATATATATGATGTATTTTTATTCTTATTCTTATTACCAGATATTTGTTGATAGATTTTGTTGTATTTTTAGTTTGGGGCTAACATAAATAAGCTTATCTTTGCACTGCCATTGAACTACTTATATAAATACAGTCTTTCACTTCCTTTAAATAAATATCTAAAAGTGTAATTGCTTGGTTGTTTAGGTAAATAAAAGCCTGCCAGGCTATTATCCATAATAGTGCTTATAATATTTTATATATTCACTAGCATTGTCTAAGAATTCCAGTTCCTCCTTTTACTTTTAACATTTATTTAATGTCATTCTTTCTAATTTTGTCACTCCATAGTCTGTAGTTGTATACATTGTGAAGATTTTCCCATAGGCCATAACTCAACAATTTATTCATTATGTCTGTAGGATTGATACAATAATCCCTTCCTGAAATTGTTGCTTTGTGACTTCTCATTCTTTTCTCCATTCATTTATGTCAGACTTCCTCAAATGTGATTGGCAAGAGATACTTTCAAAAATGATTTGAGTATTTCTCTCAAACTTAATAAATCTATAATTTTCATTTTCTTTATTGTTATTCATATTCAGCTCTTAATTATTTTCATATAATTTGTGTTAGAATGGATTTCCATATTCTGCCTTGTAAGATTAAAATTTAGGTCATCAATCTTAGAATTTATTAATTTATTTATTAATGTAGCATTCGATTTTACATATACTTACATAAGCAAAGCAGTGAAATCACTCTTTTTTACCTTTAAGAGCTGAAGGTTCTAAGAGGCATATTAAAAATAAGCAAAGTCAAATTGATGAAAATCAAGGATGTCTTGTATCTATTATCTATTTTTATGCATAACACAGCCATAACATTTAGGCTTTCACAGTAACTTAATATTTCTCATGGATTCTGTTGCATTGGGGAATTGATTATCCTCAATTAGAGGTTTGGTTAAAACAGAACATGTAAGTTGCCTTAATAACACATCTGACAAGTAGAACTAACTATAACCTTTCATTCCTCATTAAGCTGAGAGCCTTCACTAGTATTTCATGTTCTCAGAGAAATGTTAAAGGTGGCAAATATAGAAACTCCAAGGAATCTCTTGAGGCATGAACTAAAACTGTTATAATATCAGTTTCATCACTTTTAGTTTATCAAAGAAAATCACAGATCTTGCCTCTGGATGGAAAATCAACAGTGCTGCATTGAATCCTGTCATGTATATTGGAGTGGAATAAACTTGTAGATTTTAAACAGTTTACCACAAATACACACTTTATCTTCAGGAACACTGACATGGTATATAAACAGGGGGACATCTGTTATGAAAGGATTGTTTCTCATAGTTGCTACCATTTTCATTATCAACATTGCCATTATCACCTTCACTATTAATTTTGATATGTATTGAAACTTTTCTTTGAAGAGAAGAGCATTCTTCTAAATAATTCCTAATTATTTTTGGCATAACAAAAGATCTGAGATTATTACCTCTATTATTCTCATTTTGAACAGATTTTACCATATGTATTAGGAAAATATTTGTATTAAATCACTGATTTTAATGCAATTTTGACCATAATTGGAGACATGACTATGGAAAATTTGAATGTCTCTGAATTTTGTTTTTTAAGTGATAAAATGAGACAGTAATAATAAAAAGTCAAGTTCACTTCCAGTTCTGAACATACATGAATGCTTTCCTATTGATCAAGTAACATAGATGGTATATTCAAATATACAAATTGCAGTACATATCTTTACTTTCGTTGCTGATTCCTTTATTATTATCATGGTTGAAAAATATTTAAAATAATTGTTTTCATAAAATATTTTATGTGGTTGAATTTCACATTTGGAGAAGCTAAATCTAGAAGAGAAAAGTTCCTGTTTAATGTTTTCACAGTAAAAGAATTTCAAACTGTTTGATAAACAAAAAAGATTTTAGCCCTATTAATAAAACTTTGACCATTTTAAAACTACTCTCTCTTCTAACTTGACTTCACACAATTCTCTAAGTCATTTAATGTATCAATCCCAATTATATTATTTTGGAAATTTTTTGAAACTCTTGTAAGGTTAATTATTGTTTATCTAATATTTTAATTGTGACAGATATTTAATTTTAATCTATTTTCAAATAAACTGTTTTTCTGGATTGATAAACTACTTCCAATTAGATATTTTTCTCAGTTCTTCATAATCTTATTTCTACAGATGCCCCTAGAAGATAAATATAAGATGCCCCAATCATAAGACAAACCCCAAACAGAGGTTTTATATTATTTTGTCAGGACCAATAACGAATTGGGACTATATTTTCGTATCTGACTAAAAATAACAACTTTAGTTATAAAACATTGAATATATTATATTAGTTTTTCAACCCAAATGTTTAAAAATGCATGTCAAGCAACCACTATACACTCTGATATTATTACTGACTAAATACATTTACTATCCTCATAGAATTTTGCAATACCTAATTATTTCAGAGAGTAGAATCCAAATGCATTAACAAAATGAAAGACATCAAGGGCGAGAAAATATTACCAAGGTTTGTTGTATCTTTGCACATTTAATGTTTTTAATGATCAGAAATCAGAGTATGCTTCATTACAAAAGTACTGTAGTTCAAAAAGAAGAGATAGAATTCATATCACTTCTACTTCTACTTCTAAACTGAATCATGGTAATTGTGAATATTGAAGAACCATGTTTAGACATTTTCAAGTTCCCTAAATGTAAAATGTTCTTACTCCTATAAGCCAAACTATATAATTTAATGTAATATTAATGAGTGAAATGATATTACTGTTTTTAAATAAAGAATGTCCAGTGAAGATAAGATGAAGAAAAAATGATATGGGATACAAATGAACATGCTTCCACTGGCTTAAACAACACCCACTATGATACTCTTCTTAAAGGCTTTACCACCTCCTAATAGCACCACCCTAGTGATCAAACTTTTAAAACGTGGTTCTTTGAGGAATATTCAATATCCACAGTATAGTATCTTCTTTATGGTCACCATTACCATGATCATATTGATACTGATCTATTTTGGCTATTTTACCATCAATCAATGAATGAACCACTGGAATTTTATCATCAATGTTAACAACTTTTCAATATTCACTTTTTCAATGATTTTTTTTCCACTACCTTCATAAATACCAGATGTTTATTATCACAGACTTTTAAAAGTAGTGCTGTCTTTTAAAAAATTTCTGCTACCAGCCTGTTGAATATTCACAGTTACTTTCAATTTTCAATTCTTTGTGATGTATCTTTGCTTGTTTCACAATCAGCTTGCCTTTGTCATGTGTTCACCATCTCCCTAATGGATCCTCTCTTTCAGAACATAATGAAGATCAAAATTTTTAGCTTTATGCAGTGTTTTTCTATCTTTTTTTAACTTTTACTCATCATTCTTAGCATCAAACTTTAGCAATTTATCCTTCTGTTCCTCAGGTCATGTATGATGGTCATTCTAAGATCAGATATGAGACATACCACATTTACACCATTACCCCATATCTCTAATAGGTTGACTTTTTGTGCTATAATAAAACATAAATGATTTCTGTTATTCTTCTTATTATTGCCATAGAAGTATCTGGAGGTCTTTTACATTTTTCAACCATATCTTTATATTATAAAGCAATTAAGCAAAAAAAAAAAATCCACAGTGAATAATAAACATAGTTCTTAACCCCACAGAGGGCATTGGAGAGGAACTGCCACTGGTGATATTCAACCTGCCCATGTGTCATTGTATAGTCTTTGTGAGAATGTTTTTGTGGAGGAAACTTGTTGTGCATCACAAAGATAAATTGCAGCTGAAGGGGACTGTAATCCCCACCCCTTTGGAAACAGAAGTAAAATGTCATTAGATACTTGTATTTTGACTGAGTCCTATCTCATGAAATCAGATAGGGATTTTCGACTGGCAGAAATCTTCTTGTCAGCATTTAAGGATTCAGATTTTGGAGTATTTTGAATTTTAGAATTTTGGGTATAAGATGCTCAACTTGTAAAAAGTGGTAAACAAATTTAATGATTGAATTAGTACAACTGGAATAAAACAAATAATTGCTGTAAAGGTAGCAATAATTTCAAGAGGACAAATAAACAGTCTGATGATGATTTTTTTCTCAACATTTTCTATGACAAAAGTTCAAACTTTGATGATTATATATTTTTCTTTTATGGTGAATCTTATGTTTTTCTTATATTATGAAGAAGTTCTTTGGCTTGAATGAGGAATTAATAACAATTCTTAGCTAAAGATAGATACATACCTAGATATGTATGGTTGTGTGGATGGATGGATAGATAGATAGATAGATAAATAGATAGACAGACAGACATGTATTTAGAAAGAGCATAAGAGCATAAAGGCCAATTGATAAAAATGACATTTTTTTTGGTTAAATTTATTCAGGTTAGTGACTCCAGAGTATAGTTTCCTAATGATGATCCTATAAGTTGACAAGATGTTGTAAAGGTATACAACCAAGAGGGTCTGACTTGTTTATCAACAATCTTTTTTCACTTTTTCAGTATGAAGTTAAAAATCAGCAACATTTCCACTGTCCATGTTTCATCTTCTAATATCTGAAATAATGTGTGAAGAAGTGTGTGTGTACATGTACTCATGTGTAAAAGAGTTTCATGAAATCAAACTAAATGTTTCCCCCTTGTAAATTCTGACATGAAAATTCATTGCCATAAATACAATTTATTGCTTTTATGTAATCAGATAACTCTTCATTTCTTCATTTGTCATTTTCTCCTAATTACCATGCTAATTGTTTTCAAAATTATCTTGAGAATGTATTTATGACAGGATATTTAGTGGCAGTATGAATTTGAAGTGACTATTTAAACAATTGTTCACTGCAAGGTTTCAAGACTATTTATTTTTGTGCATCCACATTGTAGTGTTGATTAAATAAAAGGAAACCAGGCAGCATAACCAATCTAAAAGCAACAAGATCAATAAAGACGAATGGGCTTGTTTCATTTAACAAAATGGGATTTCATGCACAATGGACCCATTAATTCATTTTCTATAGAAAACCTTCTGGTATATTACCTTTTGTAGCCTATGTAATTATTATCTTTTTTGTACATATGGGTAGAATACATACAAATACAATCTACCTAGAAATAAATACATTAATGCTTCATATTTTATATATATTTTTCTTCATATATGAAAATGCATAAAAATATTATAAACACTTTCATAATTTTTTTTTTGCTGTCAGAATTTTTAAACTATTTTATATTTAATGATGAACATAGGGAAATACTAATATATGTGAGTATATATATGTTGGTTGCTAAGAGCAAAAATATCACGACAAAACAATGCTAATATATTTTAATATTTAGCAGACCAGATGTAGCATATTTGAGAGATCCAATATTTTTTAGTTTTAACTCTGTTATAAAATTGCTTCTTTGCTCTAATCCCTACTTCAAACAAGCAGAACCTGAGTGATATTGTCATAAAGCAATATAATTATACCCTTTCCACAACAGCTCAAATACATTTGTTAGCAGGTTCTTTCTTTAAGCTTAAATGAAATCTGAGAATCATGTCTTAACTTTTCCTGTCAGCTTCAGATAATAAAAATCACTATAATCACTTTAATCCTTAGTATAGTATACTCCTGCAAAACAGTCAACACCATATATCTTATCTAAAGTTAAATATTTACTCTTCTCTTGTTTTGGATTACTCCACAAAACTACCTCTAAAGTCTCCATCTGAGTGATGGAAAGCTTGTCAGAGTATTTCCCCTTCCTCTGCCCATATTCTTGGGTAACACTGTCTCTGACCCTAGTTCAGCCATGTGAATTGCTAGTCAATAAAACAATATCAGATATTATACACAGAGAGACTTAAAAAAACTAAAACGTTGGAACTGACCTTATCTTGCCTCTGATGGAAAACTGTGGAGTCTCCACATGAAGGATCCAGAATAGCCAGATACTGATGAGATGGGTGGCCAAGTCATCCTGTTTCTTTAGGGTTGAACTCAAACCAACTGACATACAACTGTTGTAGGTTTGGTGTAACATAATGACGAGTCGGCCATTCCAAACATTCTCTGGAGAATCTGTTCATGATTGATAGTTCTTGAATTACAGAGAATTTACATAATACTTCCAAGTAGTTTCTTTGAAGTGGCTTTTCTTAGAATCAAGGTAAGAGAAAAGAATGATGACATTCAGATGAGGGAATGGGACCTAGTACACAGTAAAACTCACAATAAACACTGCTTCAGTTTGACTGTCCTTCTGTTTTAAACAATGCTTTCTGCTTGATACAAAAGTGAGAGTTGCCAAACTAAATTTTGAACATGTTCTTTCCTCATTCTGCATAGAAACTCCAGCCCTTAATTTCCATAATATAATCAGGGAGTCTAAAACAAACTTTAGAAAAAAAAGTACAAGGTTTTACAATTCTGTTATATCCTGAAAGCTTTTCCCACTGGGTAGAAAAATCTTATCTATTTCAGCTTAACATAGATGTTTCATTCATCTGCCTCAAATCCAAAATTATACTGGGAACAAAAGCATGCAATTATCAGGGTTCAAGAGTATTGTTTTAAGCTTTCATCCATATATCTTATAATAACCCTTACGGAAAGTGTGGCATGACTAATTTTTTTTAAATCATCAAATGTCTTAACAAATTAATGAACATAAGTTTATGTTAGAGATTATAAATTATAACTATAAATAAAGCATACTTTAAGTTCCTTGTTGCATCACCTTATAGATGAAATTGCCTTCTTAAAGATAATATTATGAGAGAGAAGGAGCCTGAGCACTGGGGCTCGGAAGGTCTATGCTGCATTCTGGCTGTCAGTCATTAAGTATGTCACTTTGGCTGAGTTGCTTAATTTTTCAAATTTTCAGTTTTTTCAACTGTACAGAATCACCATTGTATTTAATATGTGCTTGTCATAAATATGTAAAATTTTAAAAATATAATGTTAAATAGCTTTTTTTAAGTTTAAACATAATTTTTAATGCAATGACATGTGAAATACAATTTTCCTTAATTTCTATTATCATGAGGTACAATATAGGATATGAATGATATAGCTTCTCAAATGAAATTTAGAAGCTGTTTTCCCTGAGCTCCACAAAAATTCCCACTGCCATGAGTATTTTACTGAATAGTCTCTCCAGAGTAGGAAGTGTCCGATCAGAGACTATCCCCAAGTCATTTCTATAGGGCCTCCAGGGTAAGTCATACTGGAAATCTAAAGAGGACAGGTTGTTAATACCAACATCTGGAGAATTGACAGAAACATACCTGTCCCAAGAACTCTTCATATCAAAGCCATAATCCCAGTGTCATCGTTATGTTACAGCAAAACTACAACAGTTGTATGTCAGGAATAAGTATAAAACTCCCATCAAGATTTAACAATTCACTGAGTGCTTAGCCATTATCCACCAGTCTCCATATTATAGAACATATCAACCACAGAAGGTGTTCATCACAAGACACTTTCTTAAACAACTATTTGTCCGGTGAATTTCAAGAAACATTAGTGTTTAACTTTGAAATACTTGAAAAAAAAAACTTTCAAGTATGTTGATAAAATAATGAGTATGAAAGTTGAGATTTTAAGTAAACTAAATTGGGAACAATATGAATAAATTTTAGTTTGTGAGTTCCTTGATTCTGAGTCAAGCATAAGTGATCTTATTTAGCAGGTGATTACAGCTGTTAGTGTGGAAATGGGTTTCTGGCTAAATGGAAATGGGTTTCTGGCTAAATAGGTTTATTATTTATAAATCTGTTTAGCTCTCATTCATTTTAAGGTACCAGGTGCTCCAGCAATACATGACAAAATATGTCTTAGTTGGATAAATACATGAATCCTAATGCAACAAGCCTCATACACAGAAATAATTAAATTTGAACCAGGACAAGTGCTGTAGCAGATAAATCAATGCAGACACAGCACTTAATTCATGAGACAAATGGTTGTGGTCAAAACAATCAAACAGTGCAGAAAGCTACTATAGTAACAGCAGGGAAGCCATTCCCCTGCCATATAACCACAATGGCAGCAGACCAGGTAAAAGAAAAGGCTTTAAAAAACTTCTGCTTAGAACAAAATCTGGCACTTTAAAATTTAGATGGATGAGATTTTGATGGTGACTTTATTTAAACTGTAACTTAATGAAATTGTTAGTTGTATAGAAGAAAGTAGGCAAGAATGAATTTCTTAGACACACCTGGATTTGTTACACAGTGAATCATGATGGTACTTTGCTATATTTCATCTTAGTCATTTCTAAACCAGGAAGAATCTTGGACAGAAAGAAACATATTAAGTAATACCCGAATAATAATAGGATTTAGAGAATATTTCATTTTCAGTTTTACAAGAACAATAATTATTTAAAATTGATTGAGGCAAGCATCCTGTCATTTTTAGTAACATAAGCAAAAGCTTTCATTTCAAGTTTTGTTGAATCATCTTGTTCTAATTGTATATTCTCAATATTTCACAGTAGATATTCAGTAATAAAAATATGATTTTAAACACATATTACTTTTTTAAATATCCCATTTAAATTAACATTCTTGTAGAAACAGTAGTAATATAAATCTTGATACACATTTAAGGCTAATTTTGATTATCAACCACAATAGGCAATCATTTTTGTTTGTTTGTTTGTTTATTTTTAGTTGTTGATAGACCTTTATTTTGTTTACTTATATGCAGTGCTGAGAATCAAACCCAGTGCCTCACACATGACAGTCAATTGTGCCACCACAGAGCCACAAAACCAGTCCCAGACATTTTTTAAAACTGTTTTCACTGGCATTTTACATAAGCAAAGATTTTATCCAAATAATTAGTAGAACCCTTAATTTTTATTCCGTTTTAATTTTTTCTTCTATAATATAAAATGTTATTTTATTCTATCATCATAATGGACAAAAAAAACTTGCCAGATAGAATTTTGAAAAATGACAATCCTTATTTCAACATCTCCACTCTGTCATCTCATTTTCAATAAAACTGATCCCTAATTGCTATCTTATACACGGTGTTATCTAAAGAAATGCAAGAGAAGATTTCATTTAAGAAACATCATTAGCCAGGAATGCTAATGCACATCTGTAATCCCAGTGATTTGGAAGCTGAGGCAGGAAGATCACAAGTTCAAAGCCAGTTTCAGTAAGTTACTGAGCCCTAAGTATTTTAGTGTGACCCTTTTAAAAAATAAAAAGACTGAAGATATTACTCAGTGGTTAAGCATCCCTGAGCTCAATCTCTGGTACAAAAAGGCAAAAGAAACAGTAAAAGGAAGAAACATCATTAATGTACATCATAATTATAGTAATCAAATGGTTTATTCTCTAAAGAAGATTAACTCCTGAGAATGTAAAAGGAGTATTATGTATAGTCAATCAGGTTGTCCTAGGCAAATAGGGGATGGCCATTTCAGTCACACTTTCTTCTCTCTCTCTCTCTCTCTCTCTCTCTCTCTCTCTCTCTCTCTCTCTCGTAGTACTGGGCCATGAACCTAAGACCTTGTGATACTAGTCAATCATTCTGCCATTATGCAACATCCCCACTTAATTTTCAGAGAAGGTTTCACTGTGTTTCCCAGGCCCAATCCATCATATACAGCTTTAAACCAAAATTTACAAGTTATGCTAAAAAAGAAGCAAAAGTATTGCTTTTGTTGCATGACAGACATTTAGTAAGTTGTATTTCTATTTTCCTTTAGTTCAAGTATTTTAAACATTTTCTTCAGATTTCTTTATTGAGTCATATTTACCCAACACTTGTTTAATCCTCACATATTTGGGGAATTTTTCAGCCACTCTCCTGTTACTGTTTTCCAGTTTAATTTAATTTCATTGTTGTCTGAAAACATTCTTTTTGTGTCTTGTGTAATTTTAAAATTTTAAGGTTTGTTTTATGGTCCATATGTGGTCTAGCTTGGGGAATGTTCAATGAAAGCCTGAGAAAAATAAATGTTTGATGGATAAAGTATTCAGTAAGTGCCAATAGATCCAACTGATTGATAGTTATATTGAGGACAATTTTACTAATTGTTGTTTTTCTAGATTTATCAGTTAATAAAAGATTAATTCTGCTGCAATAACACATGCTTGAGAACCCAGATACTTGTAGGTTGAGGAAGTAGGATATCAAGTCAGAGTACCAGCCTCAGCAACTTAGTGATATCATGTCTCAAAATAAAGGGCTTGGGATGTAGCTTTCTCATAAAAGCACTCATATTTTCTATTCCAAATGATGAAGATTAGAATTTCCATCTCCATAATTACAGTAGTAGACTTGCATAGTTTTTCAGGCCATTCTGTCAATTTTTGATGCATGTAATTTGATGTTTTGTTTGTAGGTATGTACACTTTTAGGATTATTATGCCTTCTTTGAAAAATAACCACTTTTATAATTTTTAATGTCCCTCATTGTCTGGTATAATTTTCTTTGCTTTGAGGTCTTTTTTTCCATAAACTAATATCATTACTCCAATTTTCTTTTGCTTAATGTTAGAATGATTTATATTTATCCATCCCTTTACTTGAACCTATCTCAGGTCTTTGTATGTAGAGTATATAGTGAACAACATATAGCTGGCTTTGTTGTCACATCCATTATGATAATCTCTGTCTTTCAATTTATATATTTATACCATCCATATATAAAATTGTTAATGAAAGAGTTCGGTTCACATCTATCACATTTGTGATGCTTTCTCTTTATTTATTTTATTTATTTTTTCCCTTTTACTTACTTCATTGGCTTCATTAATAAAAATAACAAAAATTTTGCACAATATCTTATAGAAATTCAAAGCAGAAGAAACGTTTCCTAATTTATTATAATACAATAGCACTATTCTACATTCAGTTAAACACATTACAAAAAAAGGATTAATTTTGATCAATATGTCTCATAAACATAGATACAAATTCTCAACCAAAAATTATCAAAAAGAATCAAACAAAGTATAAACCAAGTGGAATTTATTCCAAGTCTGAAAGCCAAGGTCAACATTTAAAGATTCAATTGAATAATGCATTACATGAACAAACTAGTGAAAACAAAGGATTATCAAATGATACAAAGGAAGAATATGACAGAAAAAAAAATCTAACATCAATCCATGATAAAGGTCCCACCAAACTGTGAGTTACTAAAGAACATCTAGAAAAAAATATCAGAAAATGTCATATTTAGTGAAAAACTGGTCACCTGTCCTCTCAGATAGGGAATAATATGATAATAGAATTTCTAGCTAACACAATAAGACAAGAAAATAAAAAATAATAAATGAGATGTATACCAATTTGGCATGAATAAATAGAGCTGTTTATATGCAAATGTCATAATTATTTGTGCAAAAATTTTCAGAAGTATGTCACAAATATTCCTGGAATTAAGATAGTGTAGCAAAAGCCATAAGAATTACAAATAAATTTCAATTTAAGTCCCATATACTATCAAAAGCTAGTATTTGATAAAACAAAAACAAAATTTGATAAAACAAAAACAACAGCAACAAAAAACTCAATACCCAATATGATTTGAAATAAAAAAGCAGTTATAAATTTAGAACAATGTGTATGTAATCTTTATGCTGAAAACCATAAAACCCTAATGAAAGGGATCAAATACCTAAACCAAAGAAGAAATATTTTATTATCATGAGATGAAAGATTTAATATAGCTAAGAGGATTATTTTCCCAAATTGATATACAGATTAAAATCAATCTCAATCAAAATTCACAAAAAAACCATTTTCTTGATACTGGCAAGCCAATTAGAAAGTCCATATAGAAGGCAAAATACCTAAAATGACCCATACAGCCCTTGTAATGAACAAAGGTTGAAGATTCAACTTTTATGTATTAGACTTCATCTTTTAGAGAAGCCTTAGATTCAGAGCAAAAATGAGAGGAAGGTACAGGATGTTCTTATGTAACCTTCTTCCTATACACGAATTGTCTTGCCCTTTATCACTATCTTCCAGTAGCATGGTACATTTTTACAATTGATGAACCTAGGTTAAAAAATTCATCTTTAAAATGTTTACTGTGACTTGTCCTGTGCCATTTTTCAAAATGTTTGTGAACGTAGTTTCTTCAAAAACACATTTTAAAACATTCTATATCTTGGTCATGGCATTTGGTTAAAAACTAAGGCCAGTGGAAATATTGATAATGCCATGTGTAGGAAAAGTCAAATAGTATTTCTCAAAGTACCAAAAGTTTATCTGTATAGGTGCTATTTATTTTAGAATAGAGAAAGAAAACTATGCTTACCTGAGAAACATAAAGGTAAGATTGTTCTAAATATTGTGAAGTTTTCTCATGTAGAAAACATGTTTGATCATTTTTATTAAATAAAATAAATCAGGAAACACTCTAAGATCATAGTATATTTAATCTTAAAATGGACATCAACATATCTGATAAAAAAGAGATAATAAGGATCATAACTTCTTCCTATTTTTGCTTAAAATCTAATACTTAACAAAACAATTCTCATATAAAAGAAAACAGATATATGAATTAAAAATAAAAATAAGTGAGAGAATATAAGTATTTTCATCTCCAATTTTATTGTTTTCTTTCCTTTCTCATCTTTCCCATTTTATTAAATTTCTTGCCTTTCTTGATAAACAATAGCATATTGGCAGCTTACTTGAGGAAGAAGTGTCTTAATATAGACTTTGTATATATGCTTTTAAAATTTCATTGAAGTCAAGTCATAAAAAATAAAAAGGATGGTGGCTTCTTATGTGTTAGATAAAAAAGCTATTTGGGATGTTAGCATCCCGTCCTCCCTCCACAGAATTGTTGATTTGAACTTTAGCAGTAAATGGCATTCCAATCTTGTTGCCATAGATATATTAAAGCTTCTGGCAGGTTACTGCTTTGTGTCAGGTTCTGTCACTGGGTAAAATGTTCTTGTCTAGGAAAGAAAATACCTGCCAGGAGCAGACAAGGGCTTAACATGGTGTCAGCATTGTGGAAAAATCAACACTTGTTCTGTAGTTCAGGGCAACACTAACGAAAATGAAAGGCAAACTAATAGAGTTATGCAAGGGACAAAGTAATGCAAAAAGGAAAGTTAGGTTCCTGAAATAAATGGATTAATTTTGCACTCCCTCATAAACCAATTTGCTAAACCTAAGAAACATATTGTTTTAGAGCTCTGGAGGCTCTAAGTCAAAAACAAAAGAGTTGGTTCCTTCCACAGGCTGTGAGAGAAGCTGGTTCAAGTTTCTGTCCTTGACTCATAGATAGTTATGTCCTTGAGTCTTTATATCATCTTCCCTCTGTACCATTCCCTGTATCCAGATTTCCCTTCTTTACAAGAACAACAACCATACTGAATTGCCACCATAATGACCTTACTTTAACTTGATTATCTCTGTACAATCCTGATGTTGAAATGGGGTAATGTTCTAAGTACTTGGGATTAGGCTTTCAGCATATGAATTTAGGGGGAGGGAACACCATTCAATTCACAGGTAGTGAAACACTAAGAAAGAACTATTTTGCCCATAGTTTCCTGAAGCTGTAGTTTAAATCGGTCATGCCTATCATTATATCCATTTTACTTGTGATTTAATAATTAGCCATGAAAATAAATTAACAATTTTCTAAACACATGAAAATGGTGATCTTATTTGGGCCAATGTCACACTTGCATGTACCTTCAGTCTTGGATTTAGTGACAGATCTTGTGGGTGGTGTCTATTTTATTTTGTCTGCAATTCATGCTACTTTTATTTGGGTATCTTTACAGTGGATTAGGTTCAAGATAAAACACAGCCGCTACACTTGTTTTGAAATAATTACAAATATAATACTATCATTTCATCTTTGTAAATTCTCTGATAGAATCATTTTATTAAATATCCAGTTTTGAGGTAGAGGTGACATTAGAGTGAATAGGTTTTCTTTTAATAATTAAAAATCAGCTATGTGAAACAATGATTTTCAGGACTTTGAATAAATATAGGATTTTTTTTTTTGAGAAACAGGTCACATGAGAAGACATTGTTATTTATAGGGGAAATGCAGGCAAGACCACAGTTATATGTACTTCACATTCACTAGGATTGCTTTAATCACAAAAGCAGACAAAAGCAAGTGTTGTCAAGGATATGGAGAAATTTGAATCCTTGGACTGAAAATGGAAATATAAAATAGTATAGGCACATTGGAAAATTCCTCAATGACCCAGAAATCCCACTGTGAGGTATTTACTTAAAAGTGAAACTATATGTTTACAAAAATATTATACAAAATGTTCATACTGGTTTTATTCATAATGCCCAAAAGTGAAACTCCAAAATCCATTCTACTGACAAAGAAACACAAGACACTACAGTATATTTAAGTAATTAAATATTATTAAGAAAATGAGTTAATTGATACATGATACAACATGGATGAACTTTGAAAGCATTATGCCAAATGAAAGAAGCTAGTCACAAAATATCACCTATTTTATTAATTCAGTTAAATTAAATGTGCAGAATAGACAATCTGAATAATCAGAAAGACATAAGTAGTTTCCTAAGGCAATCGAGGATTAAGTTGGCAAATAAGTGTGAACAGGTATGAGAAGTCTTTGAAGAATGAAAATATTCTAAAATTAGATTGTGTTGATAATTCTTTGAATTTCCTAAAAACATATGCTTTAAATGGGTAAATTTTGTGACAATTTAATTACGCATAATAAAGCTATTACAAAGGAGTAGAAAGCAAAACTTAAAATATAAAAATGGAAGAATTGGAAGAAAAATAAATTAAAATTTGTTAAAAGAATATTCCACTTTTTAAAAAATAAAAAATTTTAAACATCTTAAGTAGAGACATCAAAGTCATAGATAAAGACCCATATTAAATTCTAGAAAAGTAAATACAATATTAAAGCCTTTATCAATATTGTCGTAGACAAGAATGCTGGTTTTTAATTCATTTGAAATATTTGTCATTTTGGATATCTTTAAAAACCTTTATTTTTTTATTTTTTAAATAAATTTTAACAGGTTAACAGATTCTAGTTTGGCTTTTCTTTCTTTATCTTTTTCCTCAGTACTAGTGTTCCTAATAAAATGTATAAGACAGTACACATTGAAGCAAATGTTTTGTTTGCTTGTGAAACTTCACTCCTTTCCCTCTTCCTTGTTTCTGATATAGACTTCTGAGATAAGCATCTCATCTGGAGTTAAGCTGACTTTTGGATGCATTGTTGTTTTGTGTTTCTTCCTTGTACCACAAAGTAGTTTGATATGCCAGAGGTTTCTTGATTATTTGTTTCCCCAGTACTATTCCCCTTCTGGCTTTGGGTTTACTTTTGGGTTTCTGAAAAAAAAAAAAAAAAGAACAAGATCAATGAGACATAGAAAAGAGCAATAAAAGACATTCTGAAAATAACAAGCAATAATCAAACATGATTCAGGTATGAGACAAATACTAAAACCATCAAGCAACATACCCCAAATCATTCTAACCTACCAAAGCAAAATATGCTATTGTTACATGAAAATGTCCTTAACAACATTAATAAATAGGGAAATGAAAAAATGAAACCATAATAAAATAGCCTGGTGCACATGTCTAAACAGTTAAATTAGACTGAGAACATTAAATGTTAGAGATAGTATGAATGGATCATAACTCCTACCTGTTTAAAACTCTGGGGAAAATATGACAAAAAACATCATACTAAAATAAATAGAATTGTATGTTGATATACTAAATTTCACCACTGATATTTAATTCCTCAAATGAAAATATATGTATACAGAAATGCATATTCCACTCTCCCCAACAGCTCTCTCCACTGCCATTCAAAACTATAAGCAGCCTCGACTGCATACAGGAGACTGTACTGTCAAACTGAAGCATTTCTGTGCATTACAGGTCACCAGTAAAAAAGGAAAAAAAAAGAGGTAATATTATATGAATTATTCTTTTAATTTCTAGAATTATCAAAAATGAGAATTCCTTTTGTGAGGATTATGTGGAAAGGGGCATTACTCTTTTTGAGGGGGTTAATGACACTGCTTATTTCAGCTGTGGTCTGGTTTACAAGGGTTTATACATTTTTCAAAACTCAAAAAGAATATATTAAAATTTGTGCAGTATTGTACATAACTTTGAAATAAAATCAGAATCACAAATAAGTATTAAATTAAAGATATGTATTTAGAAGTATTGAGGAGTCTACTCATGTCTTTAGTTTGAATTTCATAAAACATAGGCTGCAGTGATAGATGGACACATGGATAAAGGTATGGACATCTTATGACTAAGAACAGTTCAACAATTGAGTTACAACCAATATGTATCTGAGCGTTCACTCTAAAATACTTCTCAACTTTGCTACATTTTAAACTTAATAAATATCAGGGGTGGGAAGAAAACAAAAGAGTCTGACCACTATCTGCCACAATGACAGGCCTCTAATTGAAAATAGGGAAAGGGATGCAGTATGATTCTCTTAAAAGTTTCAACAATTACTTAAGTATAGACATTTTAATAACCGAAATAAAACTTAATTGTGCCTAAAGTAACATTTCTTATTTGAGAGAGTGAGCAGAAAAGTCATAGATCCTGCCCCAAGTATCAACCAAGGAGCAGAAAGCAACCTAACCAAAATAGCAGGTTTAAAAGGGCAGTTATAGGTAGAAAAAAATGTTTATGGTCAGAACATTCTGGTGTATTTTCCTTTTATTCTAATAGTATAACAAGGAAGATTTTCCTTGCAAATTTTGGTTAAATATTGTGTAATTATAGTGTTTCCAAACTCTACAGAGGGTGCTTTTTCAACAGTGGGATGAATTATCTGCAGTGTTAAAAGAATGAATATTGCAGCCAAACTGCCAGGAATTTTATGCTAGCTCTACATTTAGTAATTGTGGAACAAGATTATTTAACCTCACAGAGTAAGTCTTCTCATCTGTAAAATGGACATAATGATAATGCACATCACAAAGAGTTACATTTAGAATTCAGTGAATTCATGACTAAAGCAGATAGGAGAATGCAATATAAATGGTGGAAATTATTGTAATTTTAAATATTAATTATATGTTTATAAAAGCATATAACAGCTAAATGACTCTCTTTACCTTTGTAGCATTTAATAAATTTACCAGTAACACCCAAGTTGAAATCGAATCAGGCCAAGCTAATTCAGTGAAGTGTAAATTAAAGCAAAAGAAAAATGACTAAGCATCTTTTAAAACAATTTTTTTTGTAGAATAAATTTATTTCTCTCTAGTTTTGACATATATATATGTATATACATTTTACATAAAATATCCAATATATCCCCCTCCTCCATTCTTCTACTTCCTAATGTAAGACATGGCAATGGTGGTTATACTTCTAACTCAACAGTTTAATAAGCCACAGGGTATGAAGCTTCTGTGTAACTTAGCTAGAAGAATTTTCAATCACCCCAGATGAATAAGAATACAAGTAAAATTCTGTGTATCCTCTTTATTCTGTTGTACATATGCATCTGTTTGACATAAGCATACTTTTGTAATTGTCTTGTTTGAATTAAATATGATTAAGTAGATGTTTATGAATGGCATGCTGAAAGGGGATGGATTCTTTGGGGTATCATTCTCAATATGCTTATGGCTGACAGCTACATTTATCAAATGAACTTCTAAGTTAGAATTAGTTAACATTACATATTTTTAACTACACACGTAGAGATACGTATATTCATTAAAGAGTGGTATGTATTTCCCTTATTTAAAATGTTTATTTTATAGTTTCTACATTATATTAATACAAATCAGATATGTATCATATGTTTATAAGACCCTCATTTAGCAAATGTAGCATCATTGTGCTATAGCTAAATAAGAAAAATACACTCCAATAACACACTTTGCTGTTAGTCTAGGTCATCTAACACCCTTGTGGGGTACTAACAGAGCAGGAATTGATATAGCATATCACAACTTCCTCAGACCCAAGCCCTTCCACAGAAATTGAAACTCCCCTTATGCTATCCATACAAGAAAAGGGCTTGCCTTGGCTGAGCATCTTAATTTTTTGATAGAAAATTTGCTCATCTTCCCCTCAGAGTTTACAATACTATTCAAGGTCTCCTATAGATAATTTCTTCTGTCTATTGTACTGAGGAGAACATTTGCAGACATTCACTCTCCATTTGCTAAATCTAACTCAAAGTCTGCATGGCTGCCTTCCTAAGAATGGACAGGAAAGAAGAGAGCTGGTGCCCAAATGTCTTTGAGGGGTTATGCTCTCTCTTTATCCTGACTTCCCAGAAAGCTCCCTTCTATGCAATCATTAGAGTTACAGATGAAACTGTGTGAGATCAGAACAGATACCATTTAAAACAAGTAACAACAGAGCCACAATGGTTTATTTGCTTCATGGTGTTTGTAATCATTGTAGGTACCTCTCTTGATGCAGTTTAGCTCCTTAACCATATGAAGCGGTGAGGGAGGAGGTGACAGTGCTCCTGTCTCACTACCAGGTCACAATATGCATTTCATAATCTGTTTTCAGTCCATGGACTATATTATATTCTTTCATTGTCATTGTTTTAATTATAGCTTGTAAACCCTGGTATACTGGTATGAATTCTGTACAACACCTTAATGTCTATGGTCAGAGAGGTAAATGATGTCGCTAAATCTTCTACACCATGGAAGGGAATCTTATTATGTATATTTTTGTGTAAGTGTGTGGTGTCAGTGTAGGTGTGTATGTATGCATTTCTTCACCTTTGGGGGAAATAACGAAAGTACATTCCTAATACACAAAGAGATTATCCAAAAGTGAAATAAAAGCTAGTTTCAATAAATGATACCTGTATTCACATTTTTAAATTTTATAAAACATTATTGTGATGTAAAGCAAGAAAAGGAATTTGCACTTATGACAAAGTCATAGAGAACTTTAATCACTCAAAGCTTTATTTCCACATTCTGTAAAAGAAAAAAGTGTCTTCAGTATTTTTTTTGGTGGGGGGTTGTATCAGAGATTGAAATCAGAGGCACTCAACTGCTGAGCCACATCCCTAGCCCAATTTTTGTATTTTATTAGAGACAAGGTCTGACTGAGTTACTTAGCACCTCACCATTGCTGAGGCTGGCTTTGAACTCACAATTCTCCTATCTCAGCCTTCTGAGCTGCTGGGATTACAGGCATGCAACACCGTGCCCAGCTATCAGTATATTTTTGTGATAAATAATATATAAACCTCATGGACAAAGAAGTTTTCAGTAATTCTTTGCTATTATTAAGTACTTTGTTTCATTTTAGTTCAAACTTCATAAATCAGTTTATACAGTAAAAATGAACATTTTTATTTGGACTTCAATAGAAGTGCTATTTATATATAGAGAGGAATAGAGGCAAATTTGGGCAGCGTAATTGACATCTAATGTAATGCAACTAAAATTCATAGTTAGATGAGTGTAATTATAACCAAGATTTAATTTAGGGAAAAAACATACTTTTTGCAATTATGTCATTTGGTAGTTTTTTAAGAAAATACAGTGAAGTGCTGAGAGGCAACCTAGATTATTCATATAATCCTCTCCATCTTGTTACAAATACAAGAGTATTAATTGTAAGATTATAAAACAAATTTGCCTTTATTCAGATAACAGACATCAAGCCTTGAGGATATTCCATGACTCACTTTCAATCCATTTTTAATGAGAAGTAATAAATAGTAATTTAGCCAGAACTTGTATAGATACAGGGAATGACTTTCTGAGATGACATGGAGACATGAGACTTGGTTTCCCAATAAGATTATAGATTCTTATTCCTTAAAGATAAAAATAAGATATCTATCTTCTTGGGATTACTTTACTGCAGTTCTAGGATTAAAAGAGGGAGATGAATGAAGTAGGCATTAAAGTTTCATTCCAAGACTGTAACTTATTGAATTTCTTGAATTCACCATTTTCACCTTGTAACAGATTCAGGAATGCAGCAAAATTACCAGGCAACCCAATTTCTTGGGGTTGTGGCAATGTCACAGATAATTAAATAGAAACTGGGGTTTTGTCCTGGTTTCAATAAATTGGCCAGCTGGACCACCAGCAACATCTCCCTATGCAGCTACAGAGATCTAGCAGCATGTTAATAAAAGCCTCAGGGAGTTCTCACAAGCTATTGGCCATTTGTTACAAGAGATATAGCTTTGGGTACATTTAAAATATATATTTGGTATTACTGTTCCAGTGCAAAGATGATAAGAGGACATGGTGTACATATGTAGGTGCGTATGTGTGTTAAATAGTCTAGAAAGGACTAGAAACTAATGAGATGTTAAGGAAAAATTGCTTATTCCCACCCCCACTTCACAATGCTGTTGATCCAACAACTCACAGCTGTTAATATTTAATACTCAAAGGAAAAACACATTTTAAGTTTAATTAAAGCACAAGCTGGCATATTTTATTTAGAAATTTCATGGTAAAGAAAATGTTCTCTCAACAAGCTTTTATTTAATCAACCTTTTCAATACCTTACATTTCTCACTTTTGAGTTGCCAATGCTGTTAATATTGGAATTAGTCTAACAGAAATAATAAGTGAAAAGTTGAAAACTAATGAAAATTAAGTAACTGAAGTTATGTATAATTAAATTCAATTAGATAATTAAGCATGATGTAAATAATATCATCCAACACTTTCAAAGATTTTAATTAGCTTAAAAGTTACTCCTGAGAAAAACAAGAGTGAGAATAAGATCCTGAGTATTCTATTACTTTTTGCCTCTGAGTTGACAAAGTAAAGATATATTTTTGGTCATTTATTCAAAAATTCAAATCAACAATACTAATGGTTTTTAATAGATTTGACAGAGTATTTTAAACATTTTCTAAGTTATGAAAACAATAATAATAATAAATTGGTTCTTAGAGTACTGCTTCTTTCTCTGTATTATATAAGAGAACTCTAAAATCATACCCCCAGGGAACCATGACTTGACTATAAATTTCAATGACAATTTTCCCACTTATCAAATCATTTTTTGGAAATTGCATGTATCCATTTATAGGTCTGTATTTTTCAAATTTAAATTTAACAACCATTTAATGTCTTAATAAAAGTTAAATTGACATGCTACTAACTTTTAAACTAAAGTTTTAGAACACTTCCTTTACCCAAATAAACTTTTTAATGGAAATCCCTATTCCATAACTGTATATGCTATAAATATTTAATATTTATATTAAAACAAGCATAGAATCAATCGAAAAGTTTCACTATAAAGTTCTCCTATGTTATATGTAACATTTTTGTCAGTAGCTTACAAATTAAGAAATTTCTGTTTAATAACATAATATTGTTATATAGTATAAAATTGTAAGAAAAGAGACATGTTATTGACCTGCAAACCTCGAAAATGTAGATGTTCTTCTCAAAAGCCATCAACAGAAACATATATATATATATATATATATATATATATACACACACACACACACACACATACACACACACATATACACACCTAATATATATATAACAGAATTTACACACATATACACACATACATATATATACATACATATATTTTTATATATCAAAAGGGGCTTGGAGACAAATATATATATATATATATATATATATATATATATATATATATATATATAATAAACACTACTAACCTGTTAATAATACTAATAAATATATAAAAGTATACATAAGAAATACTAATAACCATTAATAATTCTTATCTCACATTGTGTGACTTCATGTCATATTTTAGTTTCCTTTATATATTTCTTCTTATTTAGACACCTTTTTGTAGTAAATGTGTTATTTTTATGATCATGAACAAAGATTACTTTTTAAGATTTGACTGATTAAATATGAGCATTTATATGCTTTAACAATAAATCAAGAGAAAAGATAAAATTGTTTTATGCCAATTTAACCTGTTACATTCAACTGATTACATGGAAAACAATTATTTTTTCATAGTTACAACACGCCTTATAAATATCAAATTGCTACCATCATGTTTTGTTTATTCTACTTTCTAAATAAATTTTATTTTTGTCATTATTGCCAGTGCCACCTTTCTCTTATCTCTAGACTGAGGAACAGTGACCTGCCCCTACCTGCTATTCCTGACATGGGCCTCTCTCCAGTGTGCTATTCTCCCCTTCTCTTAAGTGTTAGTTTCTAAAATAAACATTTATCCATTTCACATCCATAAGGGTAACAGAGTATTCTATTATTTGTGCATTAAACTTGAAATTTATTTATATGTACCCCAGCTTTTTCAAACATAATTGCTTAATACATTCCTAAATATTTGGATTTTTATTGTGTCTCTGCCCCTATACATGCTTAACCTTTGCCAACAAGGCCTCCATTGCCTCCATCTCTTTAATCTCCACATTAAATTCTATTTTATTCTGTTCAAAAGACTTTCTACTGTATTATCATTACTTTCCCATCCTAAAAGAAGTGAGAGTTTATTCATCTGATTTCCACATCCTTTTGCAAAACCTTTAATCACAACAATTAGCATGTTTTGTCTCAGTTTTTGCAAATAAATATCTTCTCCACTAGGATGCAAACTCTTTCAAGGTCAGGATCATATTGTGTCATTCTTTATATCATTAACATCTAGTATATAAAAGAAGAAATGAAAGAATATTCTAAAGATAGAATATATTTAAAGTTTCTAAATAGTTATTTTACTGTGTAGTATATCTAAGAACATAAATTATAATATCCATCTTGTATTTTGTGACATGTCTCTGAAAAGGTACTTTTTTTTACCATAATTCTACCTTGCAAGTGGACACAAAGGAAAACAAAAACTCAAAACCACTTATTTCCCCAGTAATAAATGCTGTTTCTTCCTCAATAAAACCTAGCATTCCATTAGACAGATAATTTCTGAATATTCTTGAATAAATTGCCTCTTAAATAGGATAAAATTAGAGTGGCATTTACTTTTTTAATTGGCAATTTTTAAGACAGGCAGAGATGCAATTTAAATACTTCTGCTGCCTATAATATATATCTAATAGTTCTCCTTTTCTCAGAGCTAATATTTCTATTTTCTAATAGACAATGAAACAAAGAAAAAATACAAAGTACTTGAGGTTTTTTTAAATGAAAAATAATGCTTCTGTGGATTTTGGGAGTGCTTTTCAATTGCCTACTCTTATCTAGGGAATAATTTTTAAAGATAGAAGAGTTAAGTCTGATCATTTAGAGATGCTTGGTTTTAATGCTTAGAAAAATTGAACTGATACATTTTCTGAAAATGACTTTTTTTATCAAACTTGAACTCATTTCACTTTCTCTTTTCAATATGTCAACAATATAGAAGCTTTTATTTCCTCCATTCTAAAAGAGACTGTTACTGTGGATAAATGAAAGAAACAGCAAAATTATAAAAAATTAATTTTCTGTGTGGCAGGTCTTTTATAAGGAATAACATTTGATTTTCTCTTTTGAAAATTAAATACATAAATGCTAATTTTTTAAAAAATGATATAGAACTTACTGATGTACATTACCAAAATCCTTATTCCGACAGTGTCACAAAGGGAAAAAATATGCTCACCAGGCCAAGAAGCTACTTGTAGGAATTACATAAGAGGATTCAAAATAATCGAAGGGAAATTGGACAATAACATTAGCAAAATTAAGCAGCACCATCTGAAAAAATTGAGCTCTATCTGTGAAAGTCAGTAGGATGTTTTTATTCTAAGGAAAAAAAAAAATGTCTGTACTATCCTTCAGATTGACAAAATTTACTTTGTCATAAAATGACCTAAAATTCCAAATGGGAACACTGATATGTTAGTAACTTGTTCCTCATGACATCATCTTGAAGTAAAAATATGAAGGGGCAAAATGGTTATTCCCTACCTTACCTAAGCCAGTGAACATCACCAAATATTTTGTTCATATTGATTTTCTTTTCTTAAAGTGTAGGCAGGAGGAATTCCCAGGTGTCTCAAAACCTGCCATCTTTTTCTCCATTATTTTGTGACTTCCTGGCTATTAAGTAGATGGAATAATATCCAATACTCACACAATTCAATATAAGGAGCAGCTTGCACCCACACCAATCTCTGGGGCATCTGTAAATGAAATGAGGGGAAGTCCATCTTCCTTAGCCACCCTTTAATGTTGGATGACTCAAGGTTCCAATGCCAAAACAAATCAGAAGAAAAACTTTGTCTCAGAAATATCTTATTGTGTTTTAAAAGGGTAAAAACAACAACACAACTGGGCCTTTTTTTTATTTTGTTTTGTTTTGTTTTGAGCATCAATATAAATACAAAATGAACTAAGTTTGGTTTTCAAAATAGCCTAAAAGGCTCTCTCAGAAATGCCAGTGATGCAGTAGTTATTGTGTACATTCCTGATTGCATTCCATTTTCCTCAGAAGCAGACCTATGTCCTACAGGAACAAGGCTTGTCAATTGAGTGTCATAGCAATCAGGCTGAAGGTTCAGCATGTCAAAATGCCAGAATCCAGACAATGAAGAGAGAAGATGGATGTACAAAGAATTAAAAGCACTTCAGTAGAGCTGAAGCTTAGTATAGAAAGAAAATGGGACGTTAGAAGAAACTAAAGAGTTAATCAGGAACCAAATCACGAAGACACTTTATTAGCCTCTCAGATCTTGTACTCAGTAATGATTGAAGTTTTAAGTACAAAATGCAGGGTCTTTTTAAATTTTAGACAGACCAGCTTGGCTGCAGCTTGGAAAATGCCTTGGAAGGGAGTAAGATTGACAGAGAGAGATCATTCATTCTGCTGTTGCAGTTATCTAGGTGCCGGTTAATGACTTGATCTCAGGCAGTTTTTCAACCTCAGCACTATGATATTCTGCACTGAAGAATTCTGTGCCATTGGGGGTTCCCCTGTGCACTGTAGTAGTTTAGCATTATCCATGGACTCTACTCTTTAGATATCAGTAATATTCTCCTCACCTCTAATATAACAACATCACAACGTCTCCAGGCATTTTCAAGTGTCCCCAGGGGAAGTCTCCCACCCTACAACACTGATCTGGAGTAATGACAAAGAGGATAGATAAAGAAAGGGAATTGGAGTAATAGTTAACTTACTAACAGTAAAAAATGATGATGTATTGAATGTAACATTTGAGGGAAATGATAAGTTGTTGAAACAAAGATTTTAAAAATGTGCTTTTACTTTCTGCTGGGGATAATTAAGGTACTTATGTAGGCAGGTGCTGATATCAGATGTACAAACTTGGAAAGTAAATTGAAAAATAAACACACACATATATGTGTCAGGATATTATTATAGTATTATAACATGAAATTAAGGGAACCTCAACTAAAACATGATGGTTAAAGTAGAAGAAACCTAAGGGGAAACATTTGCAGCTTCCTAGGGCATTGAGTTAAATGTGTATGTCAATGGCTACTCAACCTTTCCAGTTTGGGCACCTATGCTCACCAGGTCCACAGCTGAAGTATCAGATTTTAGAATTTAGAGATCGTAAAACATTTATCTTAGCAACTCATTATTTAGAATGTTCATAAAATACAACATAATGTCTTTTTGAAATGTATATTTGATTTTAGGCACATAATAATTAATATCAAAGACAAAATTAACTTTTTATAGAAAAAAAGCATGTTTCATATTTGATGTTATAGCCTAAAACATTAATTTTTCCAGTTAGATTCAATAAAGATAAGCAGCAAAAAAGACATCTGGACAGAAGAAGAGAAAAGAATCATCAGTTAGAATGAAAGAAAGCACATGACTGCTCTTGGAAAGTTGTGTGATAGCAGAATCTGTCCAATAACTTCACATAGGATACTTCTGCTTTAACAAACTGTTGTGCTATTAACTCCTTATGAGTCACTTTAGCTTCACTTTCCCTACATCTAATGAAAGATATGATGTGTTTTTTTAGTCCAAAACCTGTAATTTTTGTGCCAATTGTCTGTTTATCCTCTACGAATGAAAGGAAAACTAAAGCCTTGAAAAGTTCCATTATTACTATTATCATTAGCCTGGCAAGAACCAAAATAGTGCTTTTATGAATCATAAGAAAATCTGAAGTTTTAAGACTTTATTCTAAAGAAAATCAAAGGAATTTTGTCAAATATTATTTATTCTTCAAAGTATACTTTCATATCCAGTCTTACATTTTCAAACAATCAAACAATAAGGAACACTTAAAAGTATATGTTTCATTATTCACACAGGTGGTAATAAAGTAGCAGCTTAAATTTTAGCATTGGTACTCATTCTCTGATTTTGGGTTATTTCTACCTATTGTCACACATCTAATAATATTTTAGGGATAGGATGACAATTTTTATGTTTTTATGAAATACAATTAAATATGAAATAAAAAAGAATTATCTGGCATTAATTATTGTTAATAATTTGTGTATACTTTTATGAATATTTACTGATCAATCAGTATTTTCAAAAGTAGCACCAAACATGTGTTTTCAACTTTGTTACCGCTTTATACCTAGTGACCAATTCCAGTAAACAATGGCATCATAATTTCAGGTTAGTAAATTTTGTTTTATATAATGGATTTTTAAAATTTTAATCCATCCCTTAATTTGGACATGTAGTACAGCCAATTTTCAGATACCATAAACAATGTCATTATAACCATCTCGATATATAAATAGTGGCTTGTGTGTTCAAACATGTCATATTTTGGAATAATATTCCTGAGCTAAAATGTGTTCATATTTTGAAGTAATTTTTACATGGGAAAATACATTAATTTGCTCTTAGATTAGTGCATTTGCATCTTAATCTTTGCCCATTTTCCCACATCTTTTATAATACAGGTCTTTCAATTAGTAAATTGTGGAAATAATAAAGACATTATTCTGAAACCACTCTCAGTAGACATAAGAAAGTGAATAAAGCAAAATATGATTGAAAGATTATCTGTAAATCTTTGTGACACTTTTTAGTTCTAGTTCTAGGCTCTAAACAATAAAATCCCAGGCATTTTCATAAACTGCTAATTATTTAATAAAATAAACCTATTCCTGATTTTTCTAGTTTTGTCTAATATTATACGACCTTTGTGGATATGGTGGTAAGAAATTTAATATTTTTTTCACTATACATAGATGAACTTTAAATCCAGTAAATGGATCAGTGGTAGAGTGCCCTTGAATTCAATTGCCAGAACAAAAAACAATAAAATAAAAAGTTTTTGTGTGTTTTTCTTTCAAAAATGTTTTCTATATTAAAATTTTAAAATGATTGTTTACTTTTATGACATTTACATCTGAATTAGTATGTATTTCAATATATTTTACATGTTAATGCTCCCTTTCTTCTTTTGAAATATATATATATATATATATATATATATATATATATATATATACCCTATCTGTCCCTACTTGTAGTAGCATTATTTTTTCAATTGATAATAACACTTCTTCATGTAAATTTTTACTATTTATCAGGTATAATACTAATTTTATTTTCAATTTATTGATTCTTTTTTATGAAGTCATTTTATGAATCATAAGAAAATCTGCATCAAGTCTATCATTACATTTTCTTGCATTGAATTGTTTGCTGTACAAAGCCACTTCAAGCTAAAATCAAAAAGTGGCTCATCAAATTTTTCACAGATTTATGATTTTTTAAATATTTAAAACATTAATTCATCTGATTTTCAGCCTGAGAAAAACTGGGTTCAAATGTCCATTTTGTCCATTAATAGTTCAAAGCATAGAGAAGTCAGTGGTCTTGAGGTTTCATTTTTCTTACCCTTAAAATGAGTTTGATAGTATGGAGCCTCTTAGGTATTCACAGGGATTAAATTATATAATGTGTGTAAATTGTTAACAGACATCTTGCTGGTGCCAAATAATAAATAATGGAGAAAGTTATTTATGGCTTCATACATAATGAGATATGTTGATTTAATATATACCAAAGACATATTTAATGTAGAAGTTTAATTCTTTGGACATTAAAGACAAAAAGCCAAAACTTACTTGAATATAGACCTGAAAGTAATATCATAGCAGTTTTTCCCAAATATAGTTGAAATAGAATGAAAAATTAAGAAGTAGTCATGGATATGGGACATACAGAAAAACTTCCTAATCAGGGACACTACATTGGTCTTTGGAGATTTACATCTTTGTTCTCCCACTCTTTTTAAGTGGAACAATACAATAAATAATTAACGTGTTAACAGTGATTGCAGATCAACAAGCAAAGATAAATACAAAAATGATACACGACAGAGTGTTCCCGTTCAATATCCCTCAAGTAGTTTCAGATTTAGATTACTTCTAGGCACCCAGGCCTCTTAGCTATCACCAGGAATATCTAAATTGCTTTCTCACAAGTTCTACAAAGCCCTCTCTTTACTCTATCTCCTCATTTTAGAAAGCACCTCATTGAATTTCTCTTAGCCAATTTACTTTCTGCAAAGCTCACATTTCTCATATAATAGAGAAATTTCTTTAGCTCTACTCTTTTAACTTTGGTTTAATAGCATAGGGGCTTTCTTTAAGATTCAATGTCAGCAGAACAGCACAAATTTAACATTTACGTGATCCATTTTTACTAAATAGCTGAGGAGGAAGTGTGAGTTTTAATTTTCTGTATCATTTCTACAATTACTTGAATGTATCCTCAAAGAAAACTAATATATTGATCAAATGTAATTAGCTTCAATTTACATGAAACCTTAGCATGTGTTCCTTGCATGCACTAGAAAAACAGATTTAACTGAAAAATAATCCATGGAAGTTCACAATGGTACACAAGGAATCTATGGCATAAGAATAACATAAGACAAAATTTGAATTAAATCAGAAGCAATATATTTTATACTGAAAAAGTTTTAAAATTGAATTATGTCTTTAAAATGTTGTCCTGTATCAGTTGGTGTAAGTACACATGTAATTTTATTTTAAATTGAAAAAGAAAAAAAATAACAAAATCACTAATAATACCATCATCCAAAAATACAAGGTAAGGATAAAATTCTTCTGAGCCTTCTACACGTTATCTGCACGCAAACTTGTCAGCTTTATTCTACTCATTCAGTTTTAGAATTTTTTTTTTACTTGAAATTAAATTACTATGACCCTTTTTGTCCTTTCTTCATTAAACAAATATTTATTAAGAAAAGACTTTTCATATGCAAAGTGTGTTTCTTATGTTTTAGACAGAAAGTTTTTAAAGAAATCAATGTTGTTCCTTTCTGATGCTTATGTTCTGACAAGAAAGACAATGAATAAGTGAACAGACACCTGAACTACATATTTTACAGATATAAATAAAGACATAAGTATAAATAGTGAAAAATTACAAATAAAAAGATGATAATAAAATTCTGAATGACTTAGCTACTAAAATAAGGAGGTCACAGATGGCATTCTACAGATACTATTTGTGTCAGGCTTTGAAAGAAAGAAACAGCAGTCTCTATGTGGGTATCTCACGCAAACATTCTCAGCCTAAGGAAATGAGCCTGAATTCTGTAGAAGGCAAAAACTCTCTTTTGGAGAAATGGTCTAAAAATGTCAATTCAAGAACTTACTGGGAAGGAAGAAAATAAAACAGGTTGTAGAGTCAGGCAGAAAGGGAGGAATCGAATCATTCAGGGATTTTTTTTTTCTAGCATTTTAATAAGATTGAATAACTTGGATTTTGACTCTGAAGTCATTTTGGCAAAAATAACATAGTAGAAGTGATACTGTGACTGTTTCCAGACTTAAAAGAAATCCATATTATGACTAATTTCTAGTGAATCCAGTTGTCATAAAGGAAATTCAAATACCCTGAGAGCAACATGCTGTGAGGTAATACAAGCTGACCACATGGAGAGACTTTATGGAGGAGCACTAAATCAGCAGAGAGTAGAGTCTTCTAGCACGTGCCAGCCCAGCTTAGCCCTCAGTTTACTGTAGCCTATTGAGGGTCCTAGCTGACAAAAGAAACATACTAACCTAGCCAATACCTGATCAAGTTCCTGCCAAACCAGATTATGAAAAATAATAGCACTATTGTTTTCTGCCACTAAGTTTTTATGACACTAATTTTATGCCCCTAAATTTTATAGTAATAGATAAAAGCAATAATAAGCATATAAAACAATGTAGCACTGCACATGACAGGTTGTAGTATGACAATATAATTTTCAGTTAGTGTGATTATTTTTCACCTCTTTAAGCAGATTGTAATTGCTGGCATCCCCCAGATTATCAACAAAATACTTAATTTAAAAATAATAGACCAATCATTCTATTAGCCAACTTTCCATCACTTTAATAAAATACCTGAGATAAATAACTTATAAAGACAAAATATTTATTTATTTACTTATTTATTGGTTCTGGAGGTTCTAATCCAAGAAGCAGGGACCACTTGTTTTGTTCCTCTAGAAAGTGAAGTACATGATGATGACATGAGCAAAAGGCAGAGAAAGCTGCTCACCTCATGAGCTAGGAAGCTAGGGGCCAGGGCCCACAATCTCCTTTGGGGGAATGCCCAGTAACCTAAGACCTTCCAATAAGCCCTTCTTCTCAAAACTTGAATCACCTCCCGAACATACTACCCTGGGAACCAAGCCTTTTAACATATATGTCTTGAGGGTCTTCAACATCCCAACCACAGCTACTCACTGAGTGCAGTTAATCATGGACCCATGTTCAAACTAGTGAAAAGTAAATACCACTGTGACAGTTTCCTATAAAAAGGTGTCTTCAACTCCCAATTCTCTATGTAATTTCAATCTTCACTATTATGTTGTCAAATGGACATCTTAGAGAAAGTTCTGAAGATTTGGTGAGATTGTTTTCATTTACTCAGAAAAGAGAACTAAATAAATGTGGAACATCAATGTAATGTTATACTCTCAGCTGGAATACAGCTCATTATACTTTTTGGTATATAACATAGTTCCTTGAGAAGAGTATGGAAGCTAATTGTAACTCTGATGTTTTTTCTATCATTCATTAGTTCTATGTTCTTAGTACCTGGTAAAAATACATGTACTTTTTTCCTACAAATATTTGTGTTGTTCTAAGGACCTTCTTTCAGATAATCATTTTAAAAAAATCAAAATAAATAACTAAAGAGAGAGTAACTGCAAAGATATAATAATATTCTTTCTGCTTCTAATTTTAATTTTTCCTATTTTGTTCTTAATAAATGTTGACATATGCTCAGGTATAACTGATCTAAGTTAAATATATTCTTAATTTACATTACTAATAATGTTTATTAAACTATGATCATAAATTTTATACTATTCTGTTAACCATTTAATTTATTTGGTATAATAATTGAAGATATGAAATAAAATAATTATTAAAGCTTCTTAATTTCAGAGTAGATTTTCAAAAATAAATTAAGTCCATCATTACCTTTGTTAAGATGAAGATTAGCTAGAGTATTTTATGGAAATAAGACAAATTTTCAATTGAGATGCAATATGAAGAACACTCCTTTCCATTTGACATATTTTGTATTAATATTTTAGTTCGATAACTATTCATTGTACTATGTTATTTTGTTATCTGGCATTCCCTCTTATTTTTATTCAGTGTTGTCCAGTGCTGTCCTAGAAGTTGGCTTTCTATAACATTTCCACCCAAGAATAAGCTGTATTAGTACCAGAAATACAAATTACTAATCTCTTAGTACCTGGTAAAAATACATGTACATGTATTTGCATATACATCATATATGCAAATGATCCACATGTCCTTCAGCTAATAGGATTTTCATTTTCTCTAGAGACACTAGAAATTACTGAAATATCTCTAAGAAAGTTCATATTTTCAGTAAACAAAGACCTGATCCTTCTTCTGATTCTGTTTATCTTCCTACTTCTTGAGTCTCTATCTGTTCAAGGGTTGTTCAAGGGTTGTTCAAATATTTGACAAAGGCCACAGGTCCTTTGATTGTTCAAAGTAAAATCATCCTACTAGTTATGCACGATTTTGCTCTAACAATATAATTGTACTCCTAGGAAATTTGTATTAGCATCAAGGGACTCTCTGCAAAAGAGTGTTAAGAGAGGGATACTTTCTTAAAGTTATTAATTTTCTATAATTTTTTTCTATTTTATATTAAAATGAACTCACCTAAACTGTAAGTTTAAAGTGAGTATACTACTAAAGCATACCCATAATTCGAGTTGACCTAGATTTCCCTAAGAGAAGTGGTCTTTACTTTTCCATCAGCAAAAGCAATATTTCAAGCTACAAATTGTCTTACAGTATTTATATTACCTTTTCAGCTACCGTCATCATATAAACAAATGGAGAAGCTACTTAGAGATTTGCTAAATACTATTTTTTCTTTATATAATTAATTTCCATTCAAGTAATGCAGATTTGTTCCAAGAGAAGTATTAAATTCAATTTACCTCATGAAAACTCAGCAGAAAGAGTGTTCTGTACACTAACTGGAAATGTGGTCCACCATTGACAGGGATAGACATGTGAAACTGTACATGTGTGGCAGACATACCCTATGGTGCTCCCTCTCAAACGATGTCTGCCTACATATGTCCATGAATTTTGTAATTCTTTATTCTTGAAATGTAATTGAGACTTGTTTTTCATCACAGAAGATGACAATGTAAGAAGATATCTCCTTCATGATTAAGTGACAATTTATGACAAGCTGTTGAGATATAACTCCCATTAATGATGTTATATTACATAAATCTGTCACTTGAATCACTTTTGCTATTTGCTGGCCTTCAACAAGCAAGCAGCTAGGTTGTGAACTGACTATGGAGATGCCTCATGGGAGAGAACTGCAGGCTGCCTGTGGGAGCTGCAGGTTTCAACATTGCAACCACACTGGAATGAATTCTGCTAACAACCTGAACAGGAATTCCCTTCCAGGAGCCTTTCCATGAAAATCTACCATGTCCAGAAAAAGAGATTATGAGACCCTACAGAGAAGAGAGAGCTAAACTATACCCAGACTCCTAAACCGTGAAAACTCTGAGAGATACAAATATATATTTTTAACCTCACTAAATTTTTAGTAATTTGTTATGTAGCAAGATAAATCTAACATATGATATTCCCTTTGATTACTCCCATGCTGTTTAATAGAAATAAAATGAGATACACATATGCTGTTTTAAATTTCTAGTAATCATGTTTAAAAAGTCTAAAGTGAAAAATAATTTTAATGTATTTTATTTATATATCACATATAAGTATATTTATAATTTATTTTATCTGTGAACATTTTATGTATAATATGTATTAAAATGCATCGTATTATACAATATGTAATATAAATATATATTGTCTGTATGATGTATTATTTTAACATAAAATTATTTTCTCAAAATGGTTAAAATATTATAATTTCAATAAATAACATAAAAGTCATTAACAAGGTCTTTTATATGTGTGTGTGTTGTTGATAGTCCCTTTATTTTTTTATTTATTTAAGTTATTTTTTTTAATTTTAATTTGTTATATATGACAACAGAATTCATTACAATTCATATTACACATATGGAGCACAATTTTTCATATCTCTGGTTGTGTACAAAGTAGAGTCACATCCTTTGTGTCTTCTTACATTTCTTAGGATAATAATGACCATCACATTCCACCATCTTTCCTACCCCTATGTTATCCCTTCCCTTCCCTCCCTTTTACCCCTTTGCCCTATCTAGAGTTCATTTAATCCCCCTACCCCTCAGCATATTATGGATGAGCATCCTTAACTCAGAGAAATCATTTGGCATTTGTTTTGGGGGATTGGGTAATTTCACTTAGCATTACATTCTTAAGCTCCATCCATTTACCTGTAAATGCCATGATTTTATTCTCTTTTAATGCTGAGTAATATTCCATTGTATATGTATACCACATTTCTTTATCCATTCATCTACTGAAGGGCATCTAGGTTTGGTTCCACAGTTTAGCTATTGTGAATTGTGCTGCTAGAAATATTGATGTGGCTGTGTCCCTGTAGTGTGCTGTTTTTAAGGCCTTTGGGTATAGGCTGAGGAGAGGGATAGCTAGGTCAAATGGTGGTTCCATTCCCAGTTTTCCAAGGATTCTCCATACTGCTTTCCATACTGACTGTACCATGTTGCAGTCCTACCAGCAATGTATGAGTGTGCCTTTTTCCCCACATCCTCACCAATACTTCTTGTTGTTTGTACTCTTAATAGCTACCATTCTGACTGGAATGAGATGAAATCTTAGAGTATTATGGATTTGCAGTTCCTTGACCCATTTATTGGTTGGGTTATTTGTTTTTTGGCATTAAGATTTTTGAATTCTTTATATTTTCTAGAGATTAGTGCTCTATCTGATGAGCGTGTGGTAAGAATTTGTTCACAATTTATTTATTTAATGTGGTGCTGAGAATCGAGACAACTGCCTCACGCATGCCAGGCAAGTGCGCTACTGCTGATCCACAACCCCAACCCCTATTTTATATGCTTTTTTGTGTGTTAAAGCTTCAACACCAAGTGTGAACTTAAACAGAGCACAATCATCAATCCAGCACACCATCCATATAGATGCTAGATTTTTTTTTATCAGAAATACTTGATTGTATCTAAGTTGTATTAAATTTATACTGAAAAATAGTCACACATAACCATGTTGTTACAAATATAACTAAAATTTTATTGACACATGTATCAGATTCTAATTTTAAATTTAATTTAATTGCACTGAATTCAATTATAAATTCTGTTCTTAAACACAAGTGATCATATCAGTGTATTCAATAGCTACAAGTTGCTAGTGGCTAGTGGCTAGTGGCTGCTGGCTATCACATTGAACCAGGTTGACTTAGACCTTGGAATTCATGGTCACATTTCCTTAGGCCCATGACTGCATATTTTACCTGAATTAATTCTTCCAAACTTTACCAAGCAAAAGGATTACAAGTGATACCTTTTTGTAGTTTACTAGAACACCACTCCACCCACTCTGTTCTCAGTCAGCAGACTGGTGTTTGGATTAGCTCATTATGATGCAGGTGGTCCAGATATCAATTTTGGGAAAGTAGTGATGATGAAGGTTAAGGAAAGCAAGAGTTGGGGGCCTGGAGATGGTTTGCCTTAATGCCTAGGGCTCAACTGGGTATCACTTACCCTAAATCCTAGGACTAAAGATAACAACATCTTTGCCTAAGATTAGATCCCTAGGATATAAAAGAAAAACAAACAAAATCATAGAGCAAAATGGAGACTGTCCATTTCTTGTGCAGAAAAACAACATTGCCTTTAACTTGACCCACCCCCCACGATATATAATAGTAAAGAGGAACATTGAGCTCCACCTAGTGTTAGAAGTGTGCTGCTATCACTGCTATTGTGCTTTTATCCCTATTTCAGTTATTTCATTATTTCATTTTCAAATTACCATTAGTCTTGTCCTTTAAACATAATGATAGAACACAGCTTCATCCTTGACCTCATATTATTCTTGATTTTGATCCAAATCCTAAGAGATTTTATCTACATCCAAAACTCCTACTATCACTAACAGGTTAATTGTTTCCAAAATTGATCTCGGTGAACTCACATTTCTAAATTCTATTTCTTCTCATCACCATTTGAATAATATGGAAGCACTGAAAATATGATGTATAAAACAGAATTCATCATTTTTTTTTACTTCCAACTGTTCTGAATTCTTATTTTCTTTATTGCTAAATATACTACTGTTCATATAGTTCAGGACAGATATCAAGGATTTTTTTCTTGAAGATTTTTCTGTCTCCAAATAAAAATTTTCTTAATAGTTCTTGAATGCTTTCTCTCCTTTCTATGTTCACTGATGTTCCCTTCTCATTCACACTTGACTACTTTATAAACCTTTCTAGATAATTTCCTGAGTGCTAATTCCATCTGTTTTCTTGCTTTTAGTTTTACCCTATACACGCCATCATGCACTTCCAAGTAATCAGTAAAAAATTCAGTCTGATTTTCATTATGCCTCTGTATAAAATGGTACCAAGCAAATTTCTAGAAAAATTTAACCCATCTAATATAACTCACAAAAACAGACATGCTATAATCCCCACATCTCTCTGATTTTGTGTGTTTCTGTGCTTTGTATAATCTCTGTGTATTTATTTCATATGCTCAATAAATTCTGGAGAGTACTTGGTTTCTTTTCCATGAATCAGAAAATTATACATTTTCACCTTTTTTCATTTCATTTTTTGGGGGTATTTCACATATTCAATTAAAATTACCCAGAAAATATACTTGATGCAAGGCATAAATATTTCAAAAGCATAAATTGATTTCCCTGGAATTTTACTCTTTTCATTCATATGATAATTCAAAATATCAGAGGGATACCTTCTCAGAACTAGAAAATATCCTGCTATTATTTTTCTGCCTTTCTTTCACTTATTTTATTTATTTCATTGCAGCCTCAATGAAAAATTCACATTCTATAAATTATTGACAGGAGATAAAATTTTGATGGCATTTAATGATTATAATGACTTTCCCAAATTTTATATTATCCCATTCCTCATTAGAATAAGCAATTTTTCTAATCTGGATATAAAGGGAAAATTTTAGTGCTATAAAATCTGGATTCTCCTTTAATACATCATTACCTAATAATGGGAGAAATAATGAGAGTGGGAGAAATAACGAGATTTTGAGAGGAATAAATTTGAAAATTCCAGAGGCTGAAGAGAATAATTTTGAAAGAAATTTGAAACTCAATGTAAATATCCAAGACATTTATAAGAATACTGTAAGAAGCCAACAGAGCGCTCTCTGTTGATTTATACTAATTACAGAATGTATCTTTCTTCCCCCCAAACTCAGTGGAGAATGATGTGGTTTATTTTTATTTCTTATATTTCTTCTTTTCTCATTAGTTCTTTGTATAACAGAACAAAAGAATCACAATTTTATAAAAGCAAGGTTATATTTTTTATATATGAAACACATAAATGAAAAAAAATATTGGATACTCTTAGGCTTATTTATCTAACATGAAGATAATTAGAAAATAAAAGATTAAGTGTACACTGTTTTTCCTCTCTGGAAAAAAATATGCTTCCAATTTGAGAAAAACCCCAATTTTTAATGTAATATATCTTAATTATTTACAACATTTTTATGATTAAACTCAAATGATATTGGTATTTTTTTAATTATTCAAATTTATTTTCTAGCATTTTATTCATTTTTAGGATGAAGTTTATGAAGTTAGAACATTGGTTCAAGTATTGCTTCAGAAATACAGAATCGTAATTTAGTAAACATTCAAATTTGTTTAAATAGCATATGGCATGCCTTATAATACTTCTACAGATATGTTAAAAATCTAAAGTACTTACTGGATATCAAAAAATTAAATTGTATCTCTCTAAACTAATCCTGCTTTATACATCCAATGTATTCCTATTAAAAAACAAACAAACAAAAAACTCTCATAAAAATAGTGACTAGATTTACAGTGAGATTGATTTTTCCAAATGGTCATGAAACCAGGCTTTATGTAAATGTCTTAATTAAAGAAAGTATCCAATTTGTAAGGGAAATTTAGATCAGGAAAAACAGGACAAGAGATAGCAGGGATTAGGCAAAAACTTATAATGAAACACATTTTGGTGCTCAGAAAACAATACCCCAAAGCATGATAGTTTGAAAAGAAGAAAACAAAACTCAGTTCTACCATGCCATGGAACTGAATTCTACAAACCCAGGTAAATTAATAGTTGAAGCCTAGCGTGAACAACCAAGAGGTTCCACAAAATAATAGGAATCTAGAATGCAAATAGAAAAGAATGTGAAAAGATGAAAATTGATCTTCAGGTATAAGTCTGTGAATGACTAAGAATGTTATTTTAAGAAATTCAAAGTTTATTCTGACAGAAAAGTGAACTACTTGCATCTTTTAGTGAGAAATGACTGGTGATATGACTTTGATATAGTAAATAATGAAGTATAATTTTTCAAGAAGTTTTAAAAATAATTTACATACAGCCAGGTATGGTGGCACATGCCTGTAAATCCCAAACACTTCGGAGGCTAAGGCAGGAGGATTATAAGCTCAAAGCCAGTGTCAGCAATTTACCAAGGCCCTAAGCAACTTATTGAGACCCTGTCTCAAAAATAAAAAATAAAAATAAAAAATAAATAAAAGGGCTAGGGATGTGACTCAGTGGTTAATCACCTCTGGTTTCAATCCATGGTACCAAATATATGAAATAAAATAACTCATAAATATATAATAAATTGCCCTACATTTTTGTAGATCAGAAGTTAAGAATAGGTCATACTGCCTAAAATAAAGTTATTGATGTACCTATTCTTTCTGTTTTTTCTTTCTTTCTTTCTTTCTTTCTTTCTTTCTTTCTTTCTTTCTTTCTTTCTTTCTTTCTTTTTTTGAATTATCTGTTTCATGATTCTTTGGGTTTGTAGAATTCAGTTCAATGGGATGGTAGGACTGAGTGTTGTTTTCTTGTTTTAATAGGCAGTCACCTTTAGATCCTAGAAGACTTCTCCAGTTCAATTATTAGTTTCTGCTCTATAGGTAACAAGATAAATTAGAATTTTAAGTTTTAAATTAAGACCAAGTAAGTCTAATGTTCTTGGTTCCAGAACTCATCCCATTCTCTTAAACTCCACAAGGAGATATTCATTTATTCTAACTGAATGTTCCATGATAATATCCAATACTAGGGCGATGGAGGCTGAGGTGGAAGAATTTCAAATTCAATGCCAACCTCAGCGATATAGTGAGGCCCTAAGCAACGCATTAAAAGCCTGCCTCTAAATAAAAATATAAAAAAGGGCTGGGGATGTGGCTCAGTGGTTAAACACCCCTAGGATCAATACCTGGTACAAAGAAGAAAAAGATTAAGAATAAGAGGAAGAAGAAGAAGAAGAAGAAGAAGAAGAAGAAGAAGAAGAAGAAGAAGAAGAAGAAGAAGAAGAATTGGAGGAGGAGGAGGAGGAGGAAGATAATTTTTCTCATTCTTTCATGATGTAAATTTCCTGAAAGAGTGCTATAGGTGGGATTTATAATGACACCCACAGCCCCACATATTAAGAGCTTGGTCTTCAAAGTTGGCATTTCATGGATGTAGTGAAACCTTTAAGGGATTGGGTATAGTGAAAAGGAAAATAGGTCATTGGGGCCATGCCCTCAAAAGAGCTACTGGGATCTTGGCTACATCCTTTCTGATATTTTTGCTTTGGTCACCACAAGGTTGAATAGGCATTACCTACCATGTTGAACTATGCTGCCTCTGGTCTCAAATGACAGAATCAAGTTTCCATTGATGGAAACCTTGGAAGCTATGAATCCAAATAAACCTTTGCCTTCTTATATGCTGTTTATCTCAGGTATTTATCAGTGACAAAAATTTTATCAACACAGAGAAAGAAATTTGTCAAGAACATGAGATGTGTCCAGTGGACTACTGTGGGAGATGAGATGGCCCAGACTGCCACAGCAGCCCAAGTGGGTTCCAGGCTCTCAGTAGGCCAAGTTCACCCTTACCCCAGCAGGGCAGATACTGCCAGAGCCTAACCTTTGGCACAGGACCACCCCTTCCTATCAGCAGACTACCATGGGAGGTCAAGCCCAACAACCCAGGTCCATCCACTCCAATTTACTCAGGTCCCAGACACAGGATGCAGTAGTATTCATTGAGGGACACCATCAGGGTCTGGAAGCCCATCACCAAGGTGAGGAACAAACAACCTGCACAGGTACTATAAGAACATAGGGAAGAAACTATAATAACTCAGCTCCACTCTGCAAGAAAGGAAGACACATTCTGCAATCTGTATACAGGGTAAAAATGGGAGTTCATAACCCACTTGAATCAAATGTATGAAATATGATATGTCAAGAGTTTTGTAATGTTTTGAACAACCAATAATAAAAAAAAAGAAAAAAAAAGAAAGGAAAACACACAGACAACATGAAAAAACAAGGGAGGAAAGTGCCCCAAACAAACGAGGACACTATAATAACAGAACCCATGGACAGTGAAGTTGATGAAATGTCAGAGAAGAAGTTCAGAAGGTTCATAATTAAAATAATCTGTGAATTAAAGCATGACCTAAATGAGCAAATACAAGCAAAAGTTCTTCACTCTGACAACGAGATAAGAGACAAATACAGGTAGCAAAAAATTACTTCAAGAGAGAGATAGAGACCCTGAAAGAAAAAGTCAGAAATCCTTGAAATTAAGGATACAATAAATCAAATAAAAAACTCAACAGAAAGCATAACCAACAGACTAGATCATTTGGTGAAATAACATCAGATAATGAAGACAAATTATAAAATCTAGAAAATACAGTTGATTACACAGTAAAGAAAGTTAGAAACCAGAAACAGAAGATCCAAGAATTTTGGAACAGCATCAAAAGACTAAATCCAAGAGTTATTGGGATAGAGGAAGGCACAGAGTTTCAAACCAAAGAAATGCACAATCTCTTCAATGAGATAATATCAGAAACTTTCCCAAGCATGAAGAATGAATTGGAAAACCAAATACAAGAGGCTTACAGGACACCAAATGTGCAAAATTACAACAGATCTACACCAAGGAAGATTATAATGAAAACACTTAGCATACAGAATAAGGATAAAATCTTAAAAGCTGCAAGAGAGAGAAATCAGATCACATATAAGGGGAGACCAATTCATACCTAAGCAGAGTTTTCAACCCAGACCCTCACAGCCAGGGGATGGTGTAACAATATATACCAAGCTCTGAAAGAAAATGCATGCCTATCAAAAATCTCATATGCAGCAAAACTAAGCTTTAGATTTGAGGATGAAATAAAACATTCCAATGTAAACAAAAGTTAAAGGAATTTACAACTAGAAAGCCTGCATTACAGAACATCCTGAGTAAAATATCCCAAGAAGAGGAAATGAAAAACAATGATGAAAATCAGCAGAGGGAGGGATTACACTAAAGGAAAGTCTAATCAGAGAAGAAACCAAGTCATGTTAAATACCAAAAATAAACAAAAATGCCTGGGAATATAAATCATGTCTCAATAATGACCCTGAATGTTAATGGCCCAAACTCACCAATCAAAAGACATAGACTAGCAGATTGGGTTTTTAAAAAAAAGACCCAGTTTTGTATGCTGCCTGCAAGAGTCTCATTTCATAGAAAAATACATTCACAGACTAAGGGGGAAGGGTTGACAAAAGTCATACCACTCACATGGACTGAGGAAGCAAGCAGGAGTTTCCATTCTCATATCAAATAAACTAGACTACAAAGTAAAGTCAATCAAAAAGGATAAAGAAGGACACTACATTCTACTCAAGGGAACCATACACCAACAAGACTTAACAATTATGCCCCAAACAAGAGAGCAGCTATGTTCATCAAACAAACTTTTCTCAAGTTCAAGAGTCAAAGAGACCACAACACGATAATTTTGGGTGACTTTAACACACCTCTTTCATCAATAGATAGATCTTCCAAGCAAAAGCTGAACAAAGAAAGTATAGAACTCAATAATACAATCAATGACTTAGATTTAACTGACATATATAGAATATTTCAACCTTCAACAAGAGAATACAATTTCTTCACAGCAGCACATGGATCCTTCTCTAAAATAGACCATATACTATGCCACAAAGCAATTCTCAGAAAATATAAAAAGTAGAGATACTACCCTGAATTCTATCAGATCATAATGAAATGAAATTAGAAATCAATGATAAAATAAGAAATAAAACCTACTCCAACACCTGGAGACTATAAATAATATGCTATAAATGAACAATGGGTTACAGAAGACATCAAGGAGGAGATTCAAAAGTTTTTAGAGGTGCATGAGAACACAGATACAACATATCAAAATCTCTGGGACACTATGAAAACAATTCTAAGAAGAACGTTCATTGCATGGAGTTCATTCCTTAAAGAAAGAAAAACATCAACAAATAAATGACTTAGCAATATAACTCAAAGCCCTAGAAAAAGAAGAACGAATCAAAACCCAAAGCAGGAGAAGACAGGAAATAATTAAAATCAGAGCTGAAATAAATGAAATTAAAACAAAAGAAACAATTGAAAAAATTTACAGAACAAAAAGTTGGTTCTTTAAAAAAATAAATAAAATGGACAGACCTTTAGCCATGCTAACAAAGAGATGGAGAGAGAAAACTCAAATTATTGACATACATGATGAAAAAGGAAATATCACAACAGACACTACAGAAATACTGAAGATAATTAGAAATTATTTTGAAAAACTGTACTCCAATAAAATAGAAAATATCAAAGACATCAACAAATTTCTAGAGTCATATAATTTGCCCAAATTGAAACAGGATGATATATACAATTTGAAGTGACAAAATAGCATACACCATCAAAAGTCTACCAACCAAGAGAAGCCCAGGACCAGATGAATACACAGCCAAGTTCTATAAGAACTTTAAAGAAGAACTTATACCAATACTCTCCAATTTATTTCAGGAAATAGAAAAATAGGAAGCACTTCCAAACTCATTCTATGAGGACACATCATTCTGATTCCAAAACTAGGCAAAGACACATCAAAAAAAGAAAACTTCAGACCAATATCTCTAATGAACATAGATACAAAAATTCTCAATAAAATTCTGGAAAATTGAATACAAAAACATACTAAAAAGATGATGCACCATAATCAAGCAGGATTCATGCAGGGATGAAAGGTTGGTTCAACATAAGGAAATCAATAAATGTGATTCATCACATCAATAGACCTAAAGATAAGAACCATGTGATCATCTCAATAGAGTCAGAAAAGGCATTTGACAAAACACAGCACCTTTTTTGTTCAAAACACTAGAAAAACTGGGGATAATAGGAACATATCTCAACATCATAAAGGCTATCCATGCTAACTAAGCCCCAGGCCAACATCATTCTGAATGGAGATCAACTGAAGGCATTCCCTCTAAAAACTGGAACAAGACAGGGATGCACTCTTTCACCACTTCTATTTAACATAGTTCTTAAAACACTGGCCAGAGCATTTAGAAAGATGAAAGAAATCAAAGGGATACCAATAGGTAAAGAAGAACTCAAAATGGCACTATTTGCAGATGATATGATTCTATACCTGCAAGACCCTAAAATTTCCATCAGAAAACTCCTAGAACTAGTAAATGAGTTCAGCAAAGTAGCAGGATTTAAAATCAACACCCATAAATCAAAGGCATTTCTGTATATCAGAAATATACAGAATGACAAATCCTCAGAAAGGGAAATGAGGAAAACTACTCCATTCTCAAAAGCCTAAAAAAAAAAAAAATTGAGGAATCAACTTAATGAAAGAGGTGAAAGCTCTCTATATACTGAAAATTACAGACATTTAGTGAAAGAAATCAAAGCAGACCTTAGAAGATGGAAAGATCTACCTTGCTCTTGAATAGGCAGAATTAATATTATCAAAATGACCATACTTCCAAAAACACTATATAGATTTAATGCGATTTCGATCAAAATTCCGATGACATTCCTCATAGAAAGAGAAACAGCAATCATGAAATTCATCTGGAAAAATAAGAGATCCAGAATAGCTAAAGTAATCCTTAGCAGGAGGAGTGAAGCAGGTGGCATCACTACACCAGACCTGAAAATATACTACAGAAAATAGGAACAAAAATAGTATGGTACTGGCACCAAAACAGACTTGTAGACCAATGGTACAGAATAGAGGACACAGAGACTAACCCATAAAACTACAATTATCTTATATTAGACAAAGATGCCAAGAACATGCATTGGAGAAAAGATAGCTTCTTCAACAAATGGTGCTGGGAAAACTGGAAATCCATATGAACAAGATGAAATCAAACCCTTATCTCTCACCATGCACAAAACTTAAAATGGATCAAGGACCTAGAAAAACAACCAGAGACCCTGTGTCTAATAGAAGAAAAAGTAGGCCCTAATCTACATCATGTGGAATTAGGCCCCAACTTCCTTAATAAAACTCCTGTGGCACAAGAATTAAAATCAAGAATCTATAAATGGAATGGACTCAAACTAAAAAGCTTCATCTCAGGAAAAGAAAGAATCTGTAAGGTGAATAGAGAGCCTACATCTTGGGAGAAAATCTTTACCCCTCACACATCAGATAGAGCTCTAATCACTAGGGTATATAAAGAGCTCAAATAACTAAACACCAAAAAAACAAATAACCCAATCAAAAATGGGTCAAGGACCTGAAGAGACACTTCTCAGAAAATGATGTATAATCATCCAACAAATACATTAAAAAATGTTCATCATCACTAGCAATTACAGAAATGCAAATCAAAACCACTCTAAGATTTCATTTCCCTCCAGTCAGAATGGCAGATGTTATGCATACAAACAACAATAAGTGTTGGCAATGATGCAGGGAAAAAGGTACTACTCATACACTGCTGGTGGGACTGCAAATTGGTGCAGCCAATATGGAAAGCATTATGCAGATTTCTTGGAAAATTGGGAATGGAACCACATTTGACCCAGCTATCCCTCTCCTCAGTCTATACCCAAAGGACTTAAAAACAGCATAGTATAGGGACACAGCCACATCAATGTTTCTAGCAGCAAAATTCACAATAGCTAAACTGTAAATAGCTAAACTTAGATGCCCTTCGATAAATGAAAGGATAAAAAAATGTGACATTTATACACAATGGAATATTACTCAACATAAAAAGAGAATAAAATTATGGCATTTGCAGGTAAATGGATGGAGTTGGAGAAGATAATGCTAAGTGAAGTTAGCCAATCCCCAAAAAACAAATGCTAAATGCTTTCTTTGATATAAAGAGGCTGATTCATAGTGGGATAAGCAGAGGGAGCATGGGAGGAATATAATACATTCCACCATCATTAATTATCCCATACTCCCTCCTTCCCCCTCCAACTCCTAAGTAGGGCAGAGGGGTTGGACGGGGAGGGAGGGCGTATGGGATAATTAATGATGGTGGAATGTAATGATCATTATCATCCAAAGTACAGGTATGAAGACAAACACGCAAAAAAGCACACACAAAAATAAGAAGATGAGATGTTGCACTTGAGTTATTCTTAAATATGACATGTTATTCCAAACATTTTCATATAAGAAGAAAATAAATAAACAAATAAGCAAGCAGAGAGTAAAACACCTGCACATTATATAGGAAGAAGGGCATAGTTGAGCAAGCTGGATAAGCAAATACGTGGTTCTCAGCTAACATTTTTCTGCATGTTAATTTACATTTGAAAGTGACAAAAATATTTCTTTAAGAAAATTAACAACATTATGAACAGAAGGACTAGTAATGAGCAGCTATATGAAGGTTTGTTTTTTGCAAATATACCATGTAAACAGCTGCAAATTCCTAAGTTATATAAGCACTCAAATGAAAAATAAATTAGATGAGACAATATTTCCTTACACAAGGGCTTTATAAGATCAGTTTGAAATGCTATGTCCAGGGGTAGACTTTATCTTAAATGGAAGAAAGGAATTCATATTCTTTAAGAAGTTATAAAGTTTATCTGGAAATTAAGAGATGTGCTTTATAAGGAAAGACTTCATAAAATGATTTTATAGCAAGAAAAAATATGATGAAATTATTCAGTTATAAACACAAAACAGAAGGAAATTTGAGTAAAATATGTAAAATATATTGTTGATAAAGAGATGTTCTGATTATTGTTCAATGTAACTATATCACAGAAAATTTATAAGCAATCGCACCAGTTTCTATTACATAAAATTTCCAAAATACATATATTTAGTTTTTAGAAGAGTTATTAAAATCTTTACTTATGAGAATAACAAAGTAAAACAAACTTCTATTTTCATATTATCTAAAAATGGAAGAATCATGCAAAATGATAAGTACACAATAATTATCATAACTAATAAAATATAAAAATATTTAAAAATCATTGAAATTTTTAAAGTTTTAAAGTGAATTAATATTAATTTTCCCATGTGGAAACAAAAAAGGGAAGATACTTAAAAGTAAATATAAGTTTATTTGGGATCAAACCTGACCACAAACAAATCTTGAATAGAAAAACACACTTTTCATAATTAACCAGAATGATTCAATTGAAGTTTATATTGAAAATCACTAAAAATTGTAGCTATGCAGAAATAAATATAAAAATACATAATTGGTAGAGAATTTAAAGCATAGGTGGAAAATATGACTCAAAACCAAGGATTATTTTTCTATGAAGTAAAATAACTCTATAACCATTAAACAGATGAATCGTAAAAGTAAGAAGATATTGAGATTTTTTTCAAAAAGATCTTCAAACTCTAGTTTTAATAATAATATATTGCATTATTGAAAAATAATTAATGTCAGATTTATCATAATTACATTAATAAATTAATGACATAAGTAAAATATTATGGAATACTCTACTTCCCCCCAACAATGACTATTCTTTCCTCTTGATTCTTTTTACTGACATAGTAACATATTATGGTACTTGACAATATTTATTTTGTCATTGTGCACTCTATTGTCTTACTTTATTTTAAATTTTATTTGAGAAATATTTTTGTGTTTAAATTAGTCATTCAAATTTTTTTGATTCTACTTATATACCTATCACTCTTCTCAAATCTAATACTACAATTTCTTATGTGACAAGCAATTTTAAATATCACTATTAAAACTAAGCCTTTCATTATTAAATAAAAACCAAAATGATATGCTTTAATGAAATATGGTACAGCATCAAAGTCATCAAAGAAAGACTTTTGGAGAGATGACATTGGAGCTGGGACTATCATCTTTTAAACTAAGGATTTAGCATTGAGTTGAATGAGGAGAAATACTGACACAATTACTGAGTACCATTTTTATTATTTTTTTAAACATTTAATTTTTAGTTGTAGATAGACTGAATACTTTTATTTTATTTTTATGTGGTACTGAGTGTCGAACTTAGTGCCTCAAGCATAATAGGGGAGTGTTCTGCTCTGAGTCACAACTCCAGCCTCTGAGTACCTTTTTATTTAAGAATATTGTTTGGTACTTAATATTTACATGTTTGTGTCTTTCTTAAATATTTTTGTTTACTCTAAGAGCATACAATTTGGCAATAAATGCTTCAGCAGTATCAATATGAATTCAGTTTGTAAGATAATTGTACCTTAAAGGAGTATCGTGGGAGGTTGTATATGTATGGTTTTCTCTGAAATTCATAAAATGAAAAGAATTATTTATTGATTATGAATCCTTAAACACAACTTCAGTAGTAAAAAGTATATGCAGTTAGCATGAATATAATCACAGACATTAAAAGGTTGAATAGATTCAACTGTGTTCTGATATGGATCTTCAATATTTCCCTTAAGTATGAGAATATTTTCTTATTAGTGGAGTCAAATGAATATTCCTTTTTTGGAAGTTCTTATTTACACTTTTACTTCTGATACTTATTACTAATCTTAGACTTTTCACAGTACTGTGTAAAATCTTGTTACTAAATATTTAGAAAACTTTCACCTTTCCTATGCAAGACTTTTTTATGAATATACTCTAAAGATGGCTCCATAACTAATGGGAAATAAAAATGGCCAATTGAATATGTGGTTCGTTTATTTACTATATCCTGCATATGTGGCTTTTTGCTTTCTTATGGCTGTACTTTGTATCAAAGTAGTATTTTATGGGGTTGTTTAAAATAAGAAAACTACTCACTTTTTATTTTATAAGGGAGAATCATTTTCTTTTTTTTAAATTTTTTTATTGTTGGTTGTTCAAAACATTACAAATTTCTTGATATATCATATTTCACACTTTGATTCAAGTGGGTTATGAACTCCCATTTTTACCCCATATAGAGATTGCAGAATCACATCAGTTACACATCCATTGATTTACATATTGCCATACTAGTGTCTGTTGTGTTCTGCTGCCTTTCCTATCCTCTACTATCCCCCCTCCCCTCCCCTCCCCTCTTCTCTCTCTACCCCCTCTACTGTCATTCATTTCTCCCCCTTGAATTATTTTACCCTTTCCCCTCACTTCCTCTTGTATGTACTTTTGTATAACCCTGAGGGTCTTGCAATTTCCCTTCTCTCTCCCTTTCCCTCCCACCTCTCTTCCCTATTTAATGTTAATCTTCTTCTCCTGCTCTTCGTCCCTACTCTGTTCTTAGTTACTCTCCTTATACCAAAGAAGACATTTGGCATTTGTTTTTTAGGGATTGGCTAGCTTCACTTAGCATAATCTGCTCTAATGCCATCCATTTCCCTGCAAATTCTATGATTTTGTCATTTTTCAATGCAGAGTAATATGGTTTTACCTTCCTTCTTTTATCGTTGATTTTCAGTTTCATTCCATTATGATCAGATAGGATGCATGGTATTATCTCTACTCCTTTATATTGTCTAAGAGTTGCCCTGTGACATAATATATGATCTGTTTTTGAGAAGGATCCATGTGCTGCTGAGAAAAAAGTGTAACTGCTTGATGTTGGGTGTTATATTCTATATATGTCAATTAAGTCTAGGATATTAATTGTGTTATTGAGTTCTATAGTTTCCTTATTCAACTTTTGTTTGGAAGATCTGTCCAGTGTCGATAGAGGTGGGTTGAAGTCTCCCATGATTATTGTATGGTGGTCTATTAGACTCTTGAACTTGAGAAGAGTTTGTTTGATGAACATAGCTGCACCATTGTTTGGGGCATATATATTTATGATTGTTATGTCTTGTTGGTGTATGGTTCCCTTGAGCAGTATGTAGTGTCCCTCTTTATCCCTTTTGATTAACTTTTGGCTTGAAATCTATTTTATTTGATATGAGTATGGACACTCCTGCTTGTTTCCGAAGTCCATATGAGTGATATGATTTTTCCCAACCTTTCACCTTCAGCCTATGTATGTCTTTTCCTATCAAATGTGTCTCCTGTAGGCAGCGTATTGTTGGGTCTTGTTTTGTGATCCATTCTACTAGCCTGTGTCTCTTAATTGGTGAGTTTAAGCCATTAACATTTAGAGTTATTATTGAGATATGGGTTGTTCTTCCATCCATATTTGTTTATTTCTATTACTAAACATGGTTTGTTTTCCTCTTTGATTATTTTCCCCCCCTTTACTGTCCTACCTCCCACTGTTGGTTTTCATTGTTATTTTCCATTTCCTCTTCCTGTAATGTTTTGCTGAGGATGTTTTGAAGAGATGGTTTTCTAGCTGCAAATTCTTTTAACTTTTGTTTATCGTGGAAGGTTTTAATTTCATCTTCCATCCTGAAGCTTAATTTCGCTGGATACACAATTCTTGGTTGGAACTCATTTTCTTTCAGGGTTTGAAATATGTTATTCCAGGATCTTCTAGCTTTCAGAGTCTGTGTTGAAAGATCAGCTGTTATCCTGATTGGCTTACCCCTAAATGTAATCTGCTTCCTTTCTCTTATAGCTTTTAAAATTCTCTCCTTATTCTGTATGTTGGGCATCTTCATTATAATGTGTCTAGGTGTGGATCTCTTATGATTTTGCACATTCAGCGTCCTGTAGGCTTCTAGGATTTGGGATTCTGTCTCATTCTTCAAGTCTGGGAAGATTTCTCATATAATTTCATTGAATAGATTGCTCATTCCTTTGGTTTGGAGTTCTGTACCTTCCTGTATCCCAATGACTCTTAAGTTTGGTCTCTTAATGTTATCCCATATTTCTTGGATGTTCTGTTCATATTTTCTTAACAGTCTTGCTGAGCTGTCTATGTTCTTTTCAAGTTGAAATACTTTGTCTTCATTGTCTGATGTTCTATCTTCTAAGTGTTCTATTCTGCTGGTAGTATTCTCCATTGGGTTTTTAAGTTGGTTTATTGTTTCCTGCATTTGTAGGATTTCTGTTTGTTTGTTTTTTATAACCTCTATCTCCCTGTATAGTTGATCCTTTGCTTCCTGGATTTGTTTGTGTAATTCATTGTCAAAGTGATCTTTCATTGTCTGATTTTGCTGTCTAATGTCTTCCTTGATACTCCAGATCATCTGAAGCATGTATATCCTCCTGAATTCTTTATCTGACATTCCATCTGCTGCAGCTGTTACCTCTTCTAAAGTTGAGTTGACCTGCATTGCTTGTGGTCCTTTCTTTCCTTGTCTTTTCATACTGCTTGCGTTTCTTTCTGCTTGGTGAAACTGTTGTGTTTTTGAAATGTTTTTTTCCCCTATATATTTACATTGCTCTTTTATAGTTGAAAAGTCTCCCTTGCAGGCCCAGGCGGCGGCTCTGCTCTGCCCCTCCTCCAATTGGTGTGAGGTGTCTACCACGCCCGCAGACCCCTGGGCCATTTCTGCCGGTCGGTCGCAGGTATGCCTACATTGCAGGCGCGGGCGGCGGCTCTGCTCTGCCCTTACTCCAATTGTGGTGTCGTGACTACCACGCCAGCAGGTCACTGGGCCTGTTCCAGGTGCGGGCGGCGGCTCTGCTCTGCCCCTACTCCAATTGGGGTGAGGAGTGTACCACGCCGGCAGGCCAACAGGCCTGATCCGCCGGTCGGTTGCAGGTCTGCCTACCCTGCAGGCCCAGGCGGCGGCTCTGCTCTGCCCCCCCTCCAATTGGTGTGACTTGTCTACCACACCCGCGGTCCGCTGGGCCTGTTCAGGGCGCGGGCGAAGGCTCTGTTCTGCTCCTACTCTAATTGGGGTGATGTGCCTACCACCCCGGCCTGCTGCTGGGCCTGTTCCTGGCACGGGTGGCGACTCTGCTCTGCCCCTACTCCAATTGGGGTGATGTGTGTACCACGCTGGCAGGCTGCAGGGCCTGATCTGTCTGTCGCAGGTCTGCCTACCTTGTAGGCGCGGGCGGCGGCTCTGCCCTGCCCCTCCTACCACGCCCGCGGACCCCTGGGCCTGATCTGCAGGTTGGTCGCAGGTCTGCCCACCCTGCGGGCACAGGTGGAGGTTCCGCTCCGCCCCCACTCCAATTGGGGTCACGTGACCACCACACCGGAGGGGCCTGATCCGGGCGCGGGCGAAGGCTCTGCTCTGCCCCTACTCCAGTTGGGGTGACATGTGTACCACGCTGGCAGGCCGCTGGGCCTGACCCGCCAGTCTGTCGCAGGTCTGCTTACCTTGCAGGCGCGGGCAGCAGCTCTGCCCTGCCCCTCCTACCATGCCCGTGTACCACTGGGTCGCAGGTCTGCCCACCTTGCGGGCGCGGGTGGCGGCTCCGCTCCACCCCCTCTCCAATTGGGGTCACGCGACCACCACGCCGGCAAGCCGCTGGGCCTGCTCCGGGCGCGGGCTGCGGCCCTGTTCCTCCCTTCTGGCTCCACAACAAAGCGAGAGAGACTCGGGTGTCTGTGACTCACCCTCCCTACCAGGAGACCAACTGTTTCTGTCGCCGCTGGTATTGATAGAGTTCTCTCCTCCGCCGCTTTCTGATGACATCAGATCTCTGCCATGTTGGTATCCTATGCGAATGGCAGCATTTCGTTCCCTTTGCCGGGTAACCAAAGCAACGGGTGAGTCCTGACCGGCCCTCACAGGCCCCGTCTCAGTCCTATTGCCACTGCCCACGAAGGCTCAGTTGGTATTTACCTCCACAGTACTCAGCAGGACCCGGACTGAGAAGCAGTTTCCGCAGGCTCCTTAGCCCTGGGCCAGAGCAGTTCCGGGAGCCAGAACTCAGCCGCTCGGTGCTCGGTGTATGCTCTGATAAGAGCAGGCTCCAAGAAGCAGTTTCCGCGGGTTATTTAGCACTGAGCCTGAGTAATCTGTCTGCAAGCCGCATGCGAATGGCAGCCTGAAATTACCTGTTCTATGGCTGAATGAGCTGCGGTCAGTGGAAAATAGGGATGGTGACGTCAGCTCTCCAAGATGGTGGCCGCTGGCCTCCTCTGTGGTCTGACTGGTGTGGAGAACCGAATTGGACCTCTTCCTTCCCCCGTCTCGAACCCAGAATTCAGCACTGAGTACGGTGCTTGCACTGCTGGCCGAAACTGCAGCGCTGTATCCCTGCGCCGCTATCTCCTAGTTTCCCAGCGTGCGCTGCAGACTCTAGCCGCGGGGCGATTTGCTGAATAAGCAGTGTTACCCTCCGTGCGACAAATCTCTCGCATTTGAGTCCCCGTAGCCGATCCTCGTGCGATGGAAATCCTTCCTCCAGGTTCCAGAGCACCCCACTATTGCTGGAAATTCCTAACAAGCTAGCCTTTAGCCGTCCTGACTCGTCATACTCCCACACAGTGACGCGGCACACGGGGGCCATCCCCTCGCTGCCATCTTTCGAGAATCATTTTCTAATTAGAAAATAAACTGAAATAAATGCATCATGATATTTCCTGTGGAACCTATATAGCTTTATATACAATAAATAATGGCAATTACAGTTCCCCCTTCATATGTCACTAAAATGAACCTGGGCTTGCATTTATTATAATTATTATTATTATTTCCACTAGTGTTTACTAAGGAATATTTTATATATTGATGAATATATTTTAAAAGTTGTCATACTGGATAACAAAAATGGACTATCATCATGAAGTTCCTTTTTTTTAATTATATCCTATATATTTGGTGCTGTTGTTCTCTCTGGTAGATGCCTTTTGTTGATAGTAAGCATTTACTATATTTTACATATATTCTTTGTTTACTTTTGTGAAATAAGCCATTCAATTTTGCATGTTTTGTTCAAATTCCAATAACACTAAGTATAAACATTATTCTATATTCTAATATTTTCATTCAATGATTTGAAATTTTTGACTTTGTGTATTTATTACAGCTTTTGATTACATTTTTTCTATAATAATAACTCAGCACATTTTTCTTCACCATTTCCTTAGTAGAGTAGTAGAGAATACCTACATAAATAATGAAATATATTATTATTATTATTATTATTATTATTATTATTATTATTATTATTTTAGTACCAGGAAATGAACTCAGGGGCACTTAATCACAAATCCAAATCTCCACCCCTTTTCATGATTTCAGACATGCACCACCATGCCAAAATTTGTGACATTTTTCTTTAATCAGAAATCTTCATTTGGATAAAAGTACATCCCTCAATTTTCATCAAATAAACTCTTTATTTTTATAATAAATTTATTTATATATTTCTGGGATGCAAATAGTTCCCCACATGATTTCTAGTTTATTTTTTTTAAATCAACTTTCAGGTTTAGACTCTTTGTTTCATTGAATCTTCTTTTCTATAAGTGATACAGTAGAGTTCCAGGTTTATTTTTTTCTGTATAGAAATTTGGCTTTCCTACCTCCATCTGCTAAACAATCTGGCATTTCTCCCTGCTTAATAACATAGATATCATGTTTCAAGCATCTGTATTTACATAAGACTGTTCACAACGTTTTCATTTGCATTGTTCTAGGAACTGTCCTTACAAGAAACAAATTGGTTTCACTTTTAAACATTTTAACATGAAATCATATATTAGAGCACGATTCTTTCTGTAATCTCCTTTCACAAAGTTGAATGGCTATTTCTTAACTTTTATTTTCCTATATAAATTTTAGAATAAAATTTAGAAATAAATTCTTAAGAGTAAGTTGATTTTTCACTTTTATTTATCTGTAGTAATTTATTTGTGAATACTTCCCCTTACAAAGATAAATGTCAGGAAAATATGGCATAAGGTCATTTTTATTTCAATATTTCATGTATTTAATATGATTTAAAAATTTTGGAAGGTATGGTCATGAAGATGTGTACAAATTTTTAGGGTAATCAGTATATATGTGTAATTTGTTCAGTACTGAGAAAACTATTTTCTTTTTCACAGATGCTAACAGTGAGTTACTTTCTGTCAGTTTAACCTTAAATATCACAAGTATAAAACTGTATTCAAACTTGTTAATCATCATCCTATGATGATTTTCTCATTCTGTTGGACTTTATTAAACAATATCATATAATCAAAATATAATTACATTTTCTTCTTCATTTCTCAAATTTTCAATCATGATACTTTTTCTTTTCATATAGTATTGGTCACAACCTCCAATACTGAACTGAAATACAGACCAAATGGAGGGTATTGGTGTATTTGTTCATAAAGAGAATACATGATAGCACATTCTTATAATCCCAACAGCTCAGGAGGCTGAGGCAGGAGTAGTTAGAGTTCTAAGCCAGCCTTATCAACTTAGTGAGGTTCTAAGCACATAGTGAGATCCTGTCTCTAAATAAAATATAAAAAGGGCTGGGGGTGTGGCTCAGCAGTTAAATCCCTCTGATTTCAGTCCCCATACAAAAATTAAAAAAATGAAAAGAAAGTATATCTGGCTATCTGGTATGCATATATTTATATTCTATTTTTTTGAGAGCTTAGTTTTGGTAATGAACATGGTTGAATTTTTTTTTAATATTTTGAATGTTTTTTCTTTCATTAACATAATAATTAAGTTTTAGATACTAATTTATAACCTTATCTATTTGGGGTAGGTAATATTTCATTTTAATTCATTTTTAATAAACTTAGTAGATTAATATTTTCAACAGACATCTGTAATTTATGTCCATTCCTAAAGTAGGTATGTAATTTCACGTGTGTAAAAATGAAAAATTTTTATGTGTGTAAGAATGAAAAATTTATGTCCATTCCTAAAGTGGGTATGTAATTTTATGTATGTAAAAAAAAAAACATATGGGGTATACAATAAGTTATTGAATAAATAATATTTTTCTTATGGTGGCACTCTTTGTACAAAGGATATACATTAGATATAGTTTAATGATGTGTATCTCACCCACAGCCACCATTGTTTTCTGTGCCATGAGATATTGCAAGCAAGGAACGGTTCTTGCTGAGCCTGCACTGTTATTTAAACTTTGAACTGTGAATATTTTATGCTAAATAAAACTTTTCTTTTTATAAGTTAGTTGCCTTGGGTATTTTGCTGCAGTAATAAAAACTAATAAAGAAAATCGGTGTGAAGAAGTTTGGCTAATACAATAACTATACCTGAAAATTGTTTATAGATATTTAGAATTGATTTGTGGGAAGAATTGAAAGAATTTGGAGGAGTAGGCTAAAAACAGCCTAGAATTCTGTAAGGGGAACATTATGGGCAATTCTGGTGAGGGCTCAGAGGGTGACAATTGTGATATAAATATGGATGGTAAAGGCCATGCAGCTGAGGTTTCACATAAAAATGAGTATAGGATTGAGAATTAGAGCAAAGGCTGCCTTTGTTACACTGTGGGAAAAAAAATTCTGAGTATATTGTATCTATTCTACAAGACTCTGTGGAAGGCTTGATTTAAATGTAGTGAACTAATTTATTTGGCAGAGGATTTTTCAAAACAGCGAAACATTCAGACTGTGGCATGGATGTTATTAATCATTTTTTGTTAGGTTTACAGTGAAACTTGAGAGAGAGAGAGAGAGAGAGAGAGATAGGGTAGAGATATTTGGGGGAATAAATGCAAACTGGGTCTCAAAGTAGTCAAAAGCGTTTAATGATACACCCCAGAAAACAAATATTCCAGGCAGAATCATTTCTGAAAGAGCTCATGGGCACCATGTACCCCAAGATCTCGACAGAATTCATTCCCTGTATTTTGCTAGCAATGGCTCTGTTGCCATAGCCATGGTTCAAGTGATGCAGGTTCAGCTTGTGCTGGCAGTACAATTTGGAATCATCCATGTGATGCTGGTTTGGCAGACAAGCAGGATGCCAGTTAAGGTGTCATTGAGGTTTCCATTGAGAAGTATGGTTATGTTGGGTTTAGTCTGTCTGATCCAATTCTGACTCTCCTCTTGGCTTTGTAACCCTGAATGATGTGTTTATATTCCATGCACTTTAGCCTTCTGAACTCACCTGTGACATGGAGCTTTTATTAGAGTTTATCAACAAGCACATGCAAAATTCTTGGAGCAGTACCAAACAACTAACATGCAATAATTAAATATTTGTTATTATTTGTAATGTGATTCATTTTTTTCATTTTTTAAACATATTTTAACCAAATAGCTTTTTCTCTTGAATGCCAGTGTTTGATAACGTGTTATGTGTATTTTCATTACAACCCCTCCATTTCATATCCAGAATCACTGTCTGTGCCAGCACATGAAAACTCACTCAATATTTATAGAAAATTGTGAAAAAACATGTCTAACATTTATATATGCATGAGTGAAAAAAACATGTCTACCATTTTTCTTGTCTCTTTATTACTTATTTAAAGTATATGTTTTATATATGTATATAAATTTATATATCTAAATATATAAATTTTATGTCCTTGAAAATCATGTGGCAGATATAGATTATCTGTTATCAAATTAAAGAATGGGGCGTATTTCCAGTTATGGATAGGAGAACTAAGTGGAATTTATTCCATGACTGAAGACAGAAATCCTCTAGAATAATGGAATACTAAGACAGTAGAAATAGGACAAAACTTTCATTTATTATTTAACTTCCTTCTAGTGTAAACTAGGTACAGGTTTCTTATTATTTGGAGACAAACCTCTGGAGGGCAGTTGAACTTAAAAGAAGTATAGTTTTTAAATGTTATAAAAGTGAATGTTCCTATTACAATATTAAAAATTACTAATGGAGGACCTTGGACCATTCTTTACAAGCAAGCCATAGTTATGAAAGACCTACTTAATCATGACTAATCTCAGTTCTCCATTTTTAGTGTTATGAAGTTCATATCTTTTTGGAAATATGCACTAGCTTGAGGCAAGAGCCTAAGGACAATCAGATGGTAATTTTGGCCCTGTGATCCTATCTTTTAAACAATTCTCTCCCATAAAATTTTAAATTCTTCACATTGATACCCACTGCAATAAAAATGTGCATATGCTATACCTTAGACTGTAGGGAGAATGGTTATATCAAAGAACAGTTAGGAGATTCTGATTCATAATAGGTTTTTAAAATGTTATAAAAAATTGCAAATCTTTATTGACAATATACCCTGCAGAAAAAAGTATTTTTACTACAGAAGCATCAGAGATATCATTAAAATTCCAAAATTAGTTGTTTTCCAGTAGTTTTTTTATAAAATATTCATTTTGTGTATTTATCTTTCTTTTAACTAATCATAAGATGCTTGTCTGCTGATCATGCAATGCTTCAGTCCATATTTCATCCATAAGAATTGTTACAATTTCATTAATCTATTAAGTAATTTTATATCTGTTGATATACTTATTAGGCCATAGTTGGTAGCTACAAATCAAAAGATATAGTGTACTTAGGTTTATAATATTTCCTCAAAGCATGTGCCATGTTGCTTTGACTACATTAAAAGTTTTAGGCTATTTGATTGCTGAAATTATCATTTTTGTTTTCTATTTCAATTTAAGATTAATATCTAAGAAAACTTGATTTGATTTCTAGATAAAGCATGTGCAAACACACACTCAAAGACAAGAAAAGTTCAAATAATTTTTCCAAAGATACTAAAATGATATGGTGATCATGAAACACAGCATCTCTGTTAAAGTTGAAATTGTTCCTTGTCATTTAGTCGATTCAGTAAAAATAATGTTATTAGGATACATTTAAACAAAAAAGAGGGATAGTCCCTTCATAAATATAGATATGTATAATATATCTTAAATATAAAAATGTGGAATATAGAAATTTAGAATAAATATAGGAATAAACAAATAGAAATGGAAATATTATTTCATAAATTTTATCATGTAAATATTTCAAAATTAAACATTATATTTTCATTTTAATTGCAAGCCTCTATCTCAGATATTTTGCAAATCAAGTCTTATTTCTTTATCTGTGTACCTGTGACAAATGGGTCCTATAATGACCCTTAATGCTCCCTAATTCCAGTATTTAAACTTTGAATAATCTCCTCTCTTGAGTGCCAAGACCTGTAATGTGCTTCTGACTATTTGAGTAACATAATGATGATGTAGTGTCACCCCCTGTGGTTATCTTTTGTCATAAATTGACTAAAGCTAGAAGCTCTACCTGGGAATGTGATGAAGTAAACATTCACATTCAAGAAGCCCATGTTGGGGAAAAAAAAAAAAAAAAAACAGCAGTAAAAATCCATGGCTACAGTCTTCTCAGTTTAGAGCTACAAAGAAATGAATTCTGCTAATGACAAGTAGCCACAATTAGTCTGCAGTCCAGATGAGACCACAGCCTGGCCAATACCTTAATTACAGCCCTGGGAAACCCTGAGCAGAGGACTCACCTAATCCATGCCTGGAAACTTGCCCCCACAAACCACAAAAGAGTAAATATGCCATGGTTACGCCAAGTTTGTGGTAAATTGTTACATAAAATTTGTTTTGCCATGGTAGAAAAACAATTTACTATGCATGGAAATTACTTTTGCCATTTTGTTTTCTATTTTCTAACATTTTTATTTAGACTATGAGTTCTTGTAGGATTGTGTATTATTCCATCCTATTTAGAAAATGAATACAAAATGTTTGCCATATTTATTTTCTTAATCTTTCTTATCATAAACACACGTGCACACACATGTACTAATGAATTAACTATTTTTAACTATATTTAGTATATTTCATATGCTAAAGTAGGCATTCTAACATGTTATGAAACATAAATGAATAAACAAATGATTGAACTATTTATTGCTTAGATTTTAATGATGATGAAACTGAAGCTTGGTAATATTACATAACTTGGACATAGCAAAGCCAGGGTATGAACTATATAATCTAAATCCTGTATTTCTTTTGCTAGAACATAGAATATACAGCCTTAAGTGTTTTCATTGATGATTATTGTGTTGTAGTAGAGTCAGTGACATAAAATAGCTAATGTGTTTAAGGAAGTGTCTAAATACAGTGTTATCATAATAAGTCCCCAAAATAACTTATTGTGCCTGAACTTCTAGAAAACTCAAATATCAAACTCAAAATTTTATTCAATTATAGCAATCATGTCATCCTATATCAAGCAATTTTATTTTTCCTGCATTTAAATTTTATTCATTTCCAACACATACTTCTTTTTTAATATGTATTTTTTAGCTATAGTTGGACATAATACCTTTATTTCACTTATTTATTTTCATGTGGTGCTGAGGATAGAACCTAGGGTCTTACAAGTGCCAGGCAAGCATTCTTCTGCTAAGCCACAACCCCAGCCCTCCAACACATATTTCAATAATTCGGTTTTATATAGTTTTTAACAATATAAATTTATTTAAGTCCTTTTTAAAATACTTGTAAGGATGTAAAATTATATATATAATATGCTTTATATATTTACTTTTGTACATATTTATTGTAATTAATAAATAATTCCAGATAGATAATTATCAAACACCATTGCTGGTTTCAACTCTTTACTTATGAGAAAAACTGATATAGATAATTAATATCATCTCTGAGTCATATTGGAAGTAATAGTAACCCGAAAATATCACATAGCACAAATTCAAATATCCTGTACTTGTTCTTCAGAGGACAATAGAACTCCTTGGCCATCTTGCCTTCCACCAACATTCATTGTCATTCATTTAATTCCCTGAATGAAATATCTGGATTTTTGTCACTGATTTTAGAACCACATAATTTACCAGAAAAATTAGTTAACTACTGTTGTATAACAAACAACACCAAAATTTAAAAAGAAATGTTTATTATTGTCATGGAGTCATTTGGACACATCTGCTGGTGGAGGTCAGCCTTGGCTGTTGTCACTTAAACTTACCTCTGATATTCCCTGAGTGGAGACTGGCTGGTCTAGGACAGTTATATTCAAGTGGTTATTGATTATCTAGCTACCACATGGAGCAGGACTGCCTGGATTCATATACATAGCAATATCACAATCCAAGAGAAAAGTAGGAGAGCACAAATCTTCTGAGACCATGACTTAGAACTGACACATCATTTCTTTTTCTGTATTTTATTGAACAAAACAAGTTAAAATCCTAGCCCATAATTAAAAGGTAAGTAAAGAGATTCTAATTTCTGATGGAAGAACCTGAAGAGTAACATTCTAAAGAATGTGGATGTAGGAGTAGATAAATACTTCAGTCATTTTTCAGATACCACTGTGGCTTTCCAGGAATTTCACTGAATGTACTAGCTTTAGTGTTTTAAAGATCCTTAGGCTAGCTACATTTTGAAGTTGAAAGCCTCATTTTGTGCCAAAATAACTTAACATGCTGCCTGTCTGTACAGGCTGAATGTTGAAAGAAGACAGAAAAAAAAAAAAGAAAAGAAAAGAAAAGAAAAAAACTACTATACAATCTATTCCAGATGACCGCTATTATACTCTCCTGCTGCTAGCTCTATCTCTCAAGTGCTCATATTTGATCTGCTCCATTTCCCCCTTTTCTGAAAATCCAGAGGCCACACAGTCATTGCAGGCTACATAGGATGTAAGAGCATGAACTTTGGATTTAAAGAGACCTGGATGTGACACTCAGCAACTGTCCAACTACATGACCTTAGACAGAGAATTTACCCTTTCAATGTCTGTTTCCTTGAACAGGATAATGAGTTCAATGGCCCATATTTCAAAGTTATGTTACAAGGACTACAGGATTGCAAACACTCCAAGAGAGTGCTATTACACAGTAGGTGTTTAATATTTACTCCCTCTACTTCCTGAGCTTCTTTGGAATGGGATTTTTTTTCTTCATTAAGGTTTATCTTGTTTCATAAGTAAAACAATTTCTGGATTTTTCATAAAGGCTTAAACTTTTAATAAATGTGAAAATACTTAGGTTGAAGAATGAAATAAAAGATTTAACTCATGTGAATATATTATCCTAGGATTTATAATTATCTGGAAGATGACAATATAAAAAATACCAAAGAACTGGTCATAATCCACATGTACTGGGTTGACATTACGCATTTATGATATATTTGGGGTTACCTTTACTAAGGGAATACTCAAGTTATTAACACAAATGAAAAGACATAAAATAGCAGCAGCATTGATTCATAGGATACCAGAATATATTACTTGGTACAACATAATTATTTAAATGGTTTCCACTTAAACTGATGAGGTTAGAACCTTCTCATTTCCACAGGTATGGTTCCTTAGTCAGTCTTTCCAAAAGCCACAAAGGGAGTGGAAAATTTATATTCCCTTCAACACAAATAACCCAGGTAAAGAATTCAATCTCAGTAATGAGATTTAAAGTCTACCTTCATGTCACATGGGGGTGAGAAGAAGCAGATTGTGTAAAGTCACAGAGAAATGCTTGGAAGATCCTCTTCAAATATATCTTCTCTCATTTAAATAAACAATCCCATACCCTGACTCCTTTGAAGAGTCCCCAAAGGGAACATGACTGGTAAACATGAAATTTGGACAAGTTGTATGACTGGCCATACATTATGGCTGGCCATACATTATGGCTAAAACTCAACTCCCTGCAGCCCCCTTGAAAGATCCATAAATCTGTGCTTGTACACTTTCTGTCAAAAATGACTCTTTACAACAAGTTCCCCCATCCACTCCAAGTTGTTATCATCCTATAATAATTTACTGACTGTGCTCAAGATCACATTCAGGCCACTTCCTGGCTTTTGTTATAAAATGAACTCTTTACAAGTTTTCTGTATGTAGTTAACATTACTCCTCTTTCAACTTCTCCTTGTCATTGCTGACTCTTCTCTTTTTCCCTGTAAGGAGACATGTCCCATTTCTATACTCATCTTATATGGACCTCCAATATCATGTATGGCTAGTTCCGTAAGTTCTTGTAGATAGTATTTCACATGGGCTTGCAATTTTTTTGTCATTTATATTTGCACCAAGTCTTGACATTTTGTCAAACTTGAACTTGTCCTTAGATGAAGCCTCCTTTCATAGCTCTCTTGACCTGAACTCTTCCAATGCATCCTACTCCCCTTTATCTGTGAACATTCCCTTCTATACCCGTCTTGACAAATTACATTCACTTTCTTATAGATTAAAAAGGAGTTTTAATCACATAATGTGCATATATTGGTCCTAGGGTTTCAAATGCAGAAGTTAATGTGGTTTGTGTATCTAAATGTAAAGGAAGCATTTTATTTTTTTTTAAATTACAGAACCCCATTTATCTAATGAGATTCAGTATGCAAGCCATTTAACATTTGCTTCTCCATCCATGCTGATTATTGTGATAACTATTTTGAAAAATAATTTATGCTTTTATTTCCAAGATATATTTTATTATAAATATTATATACAAGAAATTTAGAGATACACATTGAAGACAGTAAATATTCTAAGAAAAGGTCCTATTTTGTATATTAGAAATAGTATTGGTAATATTTTGTTGTTTGCAAATGTCTAGATTAAAAAATAAAGTTGCTACTGTGTGTTGTACTTATATTGTCAATTTTTAAGATTATATAAAAACAGCATTCTGAGTAACATTCTATTTAATAATTATATCATATTTACTAATCCATTCACCTGTAAGTGGACACATATTTATTTCCATATATTGGCTATTATGAACATAGGTATAGACACATTTCTTCAAGGCAGCTTTCAATTATTTGAAAAACTGGACTTGCTGAATCATGTATAACTTAGACAAAAATTGTTCATAATGCTATTTTAACTTCTTGGGGAGCCGCTATTCTGTTTTCCACCATGGTTATACCATTTTTCTCCTTCCCATCAATAAAGAAAAAGGACTACAATTTCTCCATAGCCTTTACAACACTTGATATCTTGTGTGTGTGTGTTTGTGTGTGTGTGTGTGATCCCACTTCATTCTTCAAACAATTTGATACATATGTAAAGGGTGTGAGATGCTACCTCATTTATTTTTATTTACATTTTCCTAGTGATTATTGATGTTGAGTATCTTGTCATGTGCATATTAACCATCTATGTATCTTTTGTGGAGACATGTCTATTGAAGTATTTTTCCCACCTATTTTAAATTTTTTTATGAATTTTTGAACCTAGGTATTTTCTATATATTCCACACATATTTTCCTTATCAGATATGATGCACAAATATTTTGCTCATTCTGCAGTTTTATTTTATCCTGTTAGTAAAGTCCTATTTGTCTATTTTGTTGTTGTTACTTGTGCCTTTGGGGTCATAACCAAGAAATTGTTACTAAATCCAATGTCATGGTACTTTTGTCCTGTTTTTTCCTAAGAATTTTATGAAATTTTGGTTCTTATATTTTGATCTTTGATCCATTATGAGTTAAATTTTGTATGTGATGTTAGGCAAGTTCTTCTTATTCTCTGCTTTTAATGCTTTTTTTTTTTTATTTTGGAGTTACTAATATTTCTATAGGAGTAAAGAATGGCTGGTGGCTCCCAAGCTGCCATTCCAGAAGGAATAGTGCTCTGCCCAACAGGTTCCCAAGCCAAGGGAAAGTGGCAAGATTTCAGGAGGAGAGCCGCAATGAGAAGCTTCTTCCCATTGTTTTATATTTCTGTAGTTGCACTTTATCTTTTTACCTGTAACTATGCAGTTTTCCTAGAATCCTTGAAAATACTGTCCCTTCTTCTTTGAATTGTCCTGGAAGCCTTGTAAAAAATTATTTAACCATAAATATCAGGGTTTATTTCTTGATTTTCTAGTCCATTCGTGTATTGGGATTTTGACAGGAATTGCATTAAAACTTCAGATTGCTTTGTAGTTTTTACTTTTTAGTTTTATTATTCATTAATTGGTAGTTACTATAACATTATTTGTATGTAATCTATTTTTGTATTTTATTTTATGTGTTTATATTATTAAATTTTATTTTCATTTCATTTATTTAATAGTTTATTAGTTATCAATCTAAGAATTCATAAAATGGCATCACTTGTATGAAGTTGAAGGCAACAACCTACATGTACTGAGAACCTGCAGAAGCAGATGCAGATGGTAAGCTTTTATAGGTGTCTTGAGTCACTTGGAATGAAAATATGGTCTTCACCTCTCTTCCATAAATAAACCAGAATTGGAAGCCTTCATAAATTTAGGGATGAAATGCAAAATAAAGATAGAGGTTTCTATTAAATTATATTTAGTAGATGATTCTGCAGGAAATGATATTCCTTATATTACATCAGAATAGAGTATATAGCAAAGGTAGCCTGTGAGGTAGTATTTTCACTGGGATAGAATATTAAATTGTAGAATAAACTTTTTCTTTGGTCAATTAAAGATAGCAAACTAGGTTACACACTATGAGGCTTTTTCATTACGGGAATTGTCACAATTCTTTTATGCCAACATTGATCATGATGAGGCCATAGAAACTTTTTTTCCATATAGCATCGTTTTGCAAGTAACACACTTTGCAATGTTGATTCATAGAACAATAGGGGCAAAAAAATGTTTTACCTTAAATAGAAGTAGATTTAAAATAATAAGAAATTTTTTTCAGGAAGTAAAATATTACCACAAGAAACATAAATAGGATTATGGAGATATGCTTTTAGCATGGGCCTGAAATCAAAGACTATATTTTTGCTTAGATGTGAATTAGTATGTATTATGAGAAGGTAAGTCATTCCTATAGATCTTCAATTACCTATTAAGCAAAATTTACTGAACATTGATAGATGTCAGATACTACACCGGGTCCTAAAAAGAAGAGGAAAGTGAATGTGACAGGTGGTAACTGTAACACTTAAATTCACTTCTGCCAAATCTAAATTAAAAATCTGAAAACATTAAACAGCTATTTGTTCACATTTTGGACTAAATTATCCTCCAAGTGTTTCTTGCTTTTTGAACTATTTTTTTATGTCCTTTAATTTCCAGCAACAAACCCACTTGAAAATAGAAAAGATAAGTTTACATTCTTCAAGGATAGCCGTTAAGGACAGAGATATTCTGCTTCTTATTCCTTAGCAGCTTTTCAGCTTATGGAGGGTAGTCAGAGACTTACGCACAAAAGAAAAAAAAATCATAATTCGGAAAGAAAGAAAGAAAAATGGAAAATATCTAGGGCACATGATATTTTTTCTTCTTCTTCTTTAAAGAAAAGACTGTGGCAAAATGGGGTTGACCAGGACCTGGACCTGAAGAACGTAATTGAGAATAAGAACTGGTCTTCTTCCACAGGTACATGTTTCTTCTATAACAATTTCCAGAATGTGCTAGCTAAATTAAATAAGCTCCATTTTTCAAATTGTAAAGAAATCCTTCTGTTAATAATTATGTTAACTTCATGGAATACTGGAGGATTATCTGAGGTATAAATCTAGAACTTTTGAATAAAAGTGACCATTATATCATTGCTAACCCTTTGATGAATTTTGAATGATGTTTAATTCCTCAGTGGTCTGTAAATTAGTCATATCTGTGTCTAGTCCTCATGATATGAGCCAGAAGTACCAGAGGAAACATGTAAAGATGTATGTCTTTGTGTTTAATGTACCAAAGACACCTGTTAGCAAATCACATGCCTATAATCAGTTTAATAAGAAATTAGTAAAGGGTCTTTTGAGTAGATCAAAATATATACTTTCCAGATTTCACAAAGTACAGTGAAAATTGTTTCTGTATGTCAGGAATAATAGAAACCAAAGCACCCATTTAAATTCATTTCCCCAAGTGACAAATATACTTACTAATAAAATATGAGAATATATGAGAAGTTTCAAATTTCTTTACTATTCTGTCCTGCAAACAGACTTAAATTTTAAAAGTAAATGTGGAAAACAGTTATTGGACCTAATTTTCTGATGAGCCTGTAACAATGTGTAAAAAATATATATATACATTTTTTTAGAAAAAGTCATGATCTATATGATGGCAAGGATCTAAAAAATATAAAGGCCCATGTGTTTTAAAACAAAGTGTTTATGAAGTTCCACTTACAATTAAAGAAGAAAGTATGTCCTAAATGTGTTACCCTTTATTTCTCCTGCTATTTAGAATTTCTTCCTCTCTATTGCCTTTACTATCAGAACTACACACAAACTTAGACCCAAACTTTAAGAAATTGATCATTCAAACCAGGAAGAGACCTCATTGATAGACTGATATCACCATGTTTCTGTCTATTCTTATTTGCTGCTCTTTAGTGGTACTTAATTTTTTTTTTAAATGAACAAAATAGCTATATTTCAAACATCATCACTCAGTGGCTTATCTTGCAATTACTGTATTGGCTTGCAGTGACTTCATTGGCTCATCTGTCCTAGTGTACATGATATAAGGCTACTGTAAAATTATTCAATAATATTTATCTTCTTGAAATATAAAACTTTAAAGTTGTAATTAAAGCCAAATAAGTTCTTTTAAGGGTACAATTTGATAGTTTTTCTCTGTCAGTCCATGTTATATTTTATTTGTTATAAAGAAAAAATAGTAAAAAAAAAAAAGGAGAGCAAGAGAGTTACATAGTTACATACAGCAATTCTAGATTTGTAGATGCATTCTAATTGGCTATTAGAGTAATTAAACCTGTTACTTTTCAGAGATTTTTCCAGTAGCTCCACTAGAGATCATGTGATTTGTGTATTAACAATTCCTCCTACAATTTCTCGTTTCTGAATGTCTAGAAGACAGAAGATAGATTGAGACCTCCCAGAACCATTATATGCCCTTCCTTTTAAGTCAATAATCTGAGCAGAGTCTAATGCCACATAGCAGAAATTGACAATATCATCCCCTCATTCTTTTATGATGTATTTATTAAAATGTCTATTATGTGCCTGTCAACTATCCCAATCATACCTTGAGAGTAAGTTATATATGATAAAATCATATGATACACATAGTTGGAGAAAACCATGCAAAATGAATGGTAGGCAAACTCAAATTAATAGAACAGAATCAGAAAAAAAATTGGAATATGTGCATATGGATAGAAGCATATGATCCCTTTTAAAATTTCTGTTATAATGGTTTCCATTTGGAATTAAACATCATATTGTTTCAATACCTTAGTATTTGACTTTATATATATATATATATATATATATATATATATATATATATATATATATTTGTAGATGGACACAATACCTTTATTTTGTTTATTTAGTTTTATGTGGTGCTGGGGATCAAACCAAGGGCCTCACACCTGCTAGACAAGCACTCTACCACTGAGCTACAATCCCAGCCCCTTACAAGTATTTTTATTTCAAAAAATTCGACAAAATGATATTTTTGTAATGATGGCTATAATCTTATTTGCTTTAGGGAATAAATAATACACACTACTTATTATTTATATTCTGTGATATATCAGATTTAAAAATTATTCCACCTTTTGCCTAGCCATAATATTGCATATGGAATTTAAATTTTTTGAATTACTTATATAATTATTAAGTTTAATTCTTAACTTGTTGCCACTTCTCGCTAACCTTGAGTGATCTCCTTTGCATGGCTGTTCTTTCCTCTGTCAATGTGTTGCTTCTTGGGCTGAAGGGCAAAGCAGTCACACATTTCAGAACTGTGCATCAAAGAAAATAGGCCCAAACATCCAGAAAGCACCCTTGAGAAAAGAGATAGGCAGTTCCATTAAATGACTTAATGACATCAATTTTTCTTATCTAGATATTCTCTTTTCTTTTATTGATTGGTACTTAACTGAAATCCTAAGGAAGTATTTCACATTCATAAATTTAAGATAGACAAGGTTTTATGAAGAATGCTGTAGAGAAAAAGGTTGTCATGTGTGTTAATAAATGAACATAATCATTTCAGAGACAGCTATAAATGCTTAAATAATAAATGGCTATCTTAACTGATATACATGTGCATATCTCTGTATGTATAAAAGTACACAAGTCTGTGTTCAAAAAAAGACTGGTGGATTGAGTAGAAAATTATGCTCATAGTCAAAATGAGTCCAAATGAAATTTTCTTTTAAAGAATTATTTTTGAAGTCTAAGCAAATGTACAAGATAGACTTTCAAAATTACTTTGCAAAACCATTTATAAATACCATGATCTGACCTCAAATATATCCTTTGCCATAATGTCTTATTCCATCATCCCTTCGTTATCTTGCCACCATTCAACAAAATCAACACTTCTGTCCCTCCTGTTTCCTTCCTCTTATTTGCTGCCATCTTGCTGATGTTAACATTGTTCTCATCATCATAAACTTTTCTTGTCATTAACAGGGATCATCTGTACCAGTTCAAACCTTATCCATCTTCGAGATATATTTCTAACATCAGCTCTCAACAAATCATTCTAAATGTCATTATTTAGCATTAATCTCAAGACCCCTCTGTGAAACATATTTTGTGCATTTTTAGTACCAAATGTTTTACCATTTGGAAATTGTGTCTATGCTTTTTATTCTGTCAGGTAATAAAACTTCTAAGGTAAATTAATATCTTTTTTTAATTTCTGTTTATACAACCCTGCCAAGCAGAGTCCTTTCTCAAAAGTAGATGCTCAATAAATACTTGTGAGATTACATTGAATTGAGAAAAAGTGAATTAACTCAAGGTTCTTGTACACTGCATTTGTTTACTGTTCAGTATGCATTGCTTTTGAAATGTACTATTTATCTCACTTTTTGCTATAATTCAAAGCTGATGTACTCTTGCTCCTTGTAAAAGAATAGGAGAGTGACATTTATTAAAATTTGCATTGCTCAAAAACAGTTCACACAGTTCAAAACACTACAAATTAGAAGTGCTATTTAAAAATGAAAGGATGTATAGAGAAGTAAAGTGCAACAACTTGGTAAAATCAATACACTCTTGAAATTTTCAATATTAAAATTAGAAGAAAGAAGTACCTGTTATACATCTCATGACACAATGAAACACAGAACTTCATTTGTAAATGGTGACAATGTCTTGTTGAAAGAAAAATCTGAGAACAGTTGCTAGGGATATTGTAACCACTCACGGTGTCTATGGAAACTGAGCCTACACAAAACGTGTAAAGAGGAATAAAGAGATACCTGGGAGAGTGCCCTGTGTCAGAAAGACAATAAGTATATAACTTTTCAAAATTATAAAGAGAAAAAAATAGAATAAAAAATACTTTGTGCCTTTGGATACCAGTGGAAAGTTTCAACACCAGGAAAACCATAAAAAAAAAGATAAACCTATTTTTAAAAAATCTTGCTTCAAGTTACTAGCATATGACTAAAATTTGGAAAATTAAGAAACACAAGACATTGCCCCCCCACCAAACTGTTCCATGACCATGTTTTATCTGAATGTCACAAAAATCTCCTATGTTCTGAAATCCCATTTATGTTTCAGAGATGTGGAAATATAATTTATTTTCTTTTTGAAATGTTGAACCCTAGCACTTCTAATGATTTTAGACTTCATTAATTAAAACAGACTGCCATATCCTTGACCATGCTTCTGGAAGCTTGCTTTAGCTCATACAAATGAATCTGTCTGAAAGAATGACTATCACTTAGGGAAGAAATAGATTTATTCTCTGTCCTTGTTTAACTAATGACTTGAGATATAATGTTTTCCCAGAATTTCTTCTGTCCCCAAATGATGATATGAATGCAATAAATTTTAAATTAAAAAAATCTACTAGCAATAGTCTTGTTTATATTAAAGATTCTGAAATAATAGGTTATTCATTTCTTAAATTATTTTTAAATGAATTCTCTCTATGTGTTAGGAATAAGTACCAGAAAGCCAGTGTTGTGTATAAGTAGATATAATCCTTGCGCTCCTGGAATATCAGGTTAGTTAGGAAGAGAGATGTTAGACAAACCACCAGACATAAAAATACAAATCATGTTTCAAAGATAGCTCTCTCTCATATGAAAATCAATATTTATTTCATTTAAATGAGGTAATCATAGGGATTTGTACTAAGAGGAAACATGATTTATGTTAATATTTTAGAAGAATTACTTGTGTTCTACTATAGATCAAATAGCAAATATTTTAAAATAACTAGGTGTGATAAGTTTCTTCAGTTTTATGTGATATTCATAAAAAGGACATTACTACTGATCATAGAAGGCTATTTATATCTCATTATTTTGAGCAGCAAGCTATTATTCTATGCTCATAGATGACTGTGTTTTGGGTTCTTTATTTTATTTTTTTTCCTGAATTAGCAAGCAGCTTCTTTAAGTTCAAGAATTAGTTAAAAATGGATGCCTTTTTTAAACACTTAACCAATTGCAAGATTCAACGGATTAGTACACTGAGGAATTGTAAGCAAGAAACAGTGAAAATTCTATGCAGGGTGGCCAAGACTGAGGAAAACAGGAACCAAATCTCCAAGGGCCAGTTTAGGTCCTGTTGAAGTCCATTAGTTCAGGAAGAACTACTGGAGTTCAAACCCATCAATCATTTCTCACTCAACCTCATGGGGTCAACTTCTGCCCTCAATTACACGCACCTAACTTTCATTCAAGTCTCAGGGAGTTATATACACATTCAAGAGGGCAGGCGCTGGCTCTGTAAGTTGAGTGGGGAGTAATTGATGACTTTCTCCTTGCTGTGCTTGGCTCAGTAAGCACAGCTAGCAACAGAGGCCCACACTCGGAAGAAGAGTGGGAGGGTGCTATAAAAAATGCTCAGCCTTGAGTGCTATACCAGGGCCTTGGCAGCAGTTCTTCATTATAAATCTAAGAATGCCAGCCTCACTAAGCCTTAAGATGTGTGTATTTTCTCACATAATCTCCTTAGTTTATTTGCACTTTTTCTTATCTCCATTATACTTTCTTCTTTGCTAATAAAAAAGTTTTCTTTCTGTACTCCCTTTCCCCTTACATTTGTTTTCTTTTAAAAGTATTAAGAGATAAAGTGTTTGAAACAATATGGAGATATTAATAGTTCAATAATTGCTAGTTTTGTTATGATGATTGTTGTTATTCTGTACTATCCTTGCTATTATCAGAATTATCTTTTCTTTCATTTAAGAAGGTTTGGAATATATACACATATATACACAAATATACATATATACATATATCTTCATATAAGTATACATATTCATATGGAAAGGGCAATCTTATCTTGATAATACTTCATTTAGATAATTATAATTTTTAGCATTTTTGCTTAAGGTTATTATTTCATACTAAACTTATAATCACATACTAAGTTTATGTTTGAAGAAAAGATTAATGATATGACAGACATTATTCTTACATGAGAAAAGTGACAGAAAAACATTTAGTAATGTGGAAAATAATTCCATGAATAACACTAGAAAAGTCAAATGTGACCTAATACAATTTTAACTTCTAAAGGAAATAAACAATTTGGATGATGATGATGATGATGATGATGATGATTATTTGCTACCCAGGGCACTTAATCACTGTGCCACATTCCCAGATCTTTTTATTTAGTATTTTGAGACAGAGTCTTACTAAGTTGTTCAGGGACTTGCTAAGTTGATGAGGCTGGCTTTGAACTTAAGAGTCCTCTGTCTTAGCCCCCTGAGCCACTGGGAGGTGTATACCACCTTGCCTGGCTGGTTTAATTTAACTTTGTTTAAAAAATTATATTTTAATAACTGTGCTCATTATAATATTTATGATCGCAAAAATAAACTTAATTATTTAAGGTATTATAACATTTGATAATAGCTAGCAAAATGTATTACAATTTTAAAAGATACATATTTCAAATAATATATATGAATGGATCCTAATATATCTATTAAAGTTATGTATATTTTTGCATTTTGATTGTTATATAGCTCATACTGCTACGTAAGCTTGCTTAGGAATATTTTTAAAAATTATCCTACATGAATTTTATGATGCACTAATATACCTTAAAAAATAATACATCTTAAAATACTGAGTATTTTTTGTAAATTATAAAAAATATTTGTAAAAGCCACTAAGAACTCATAAGTACTTCCATTCCACAAGTGACTATTTTTTCCCTACGTATTTCCCCCTTCATATTCCTTGTGCAAAAACTATGGTATCTTTTGTTCATTTCTCATGGTTTCTCAATTTTCTCATAAATTCCTGGAGCATAATTATTTGGATTCATCTAAAAACAAAAATGGAAATATTTAGTATTTTCAACACGTATGTATTAAATGAATACTAGAAGCCAAGTACTGTTCTTTTTGTCCATTAATTATTCAGAGACTGCCACTACACACACCACTCAGCCAATGACAAAGCAGACAGAACAAACTATTCCTGTTTGATCTCTCTGCTCTTGTCTTTTACATAGTTCACATTCCAGTAATATATGAAGGGTCTATTTTAACTGTGATCTCATATGACACCAAGTTTTGTATTCTAGAAAGAGCCATTTTTTAAAGCAATCATTAACAACCGTCTCTTGGGGCTTGTGCTTGCACACGTGTGTGTGTGTGTGTGTGTGTGTGTGTTGACACAGAACACCAGATTTTGTGTTCCTCTTTCATAAAAGATATTTTACTCTCTCCCATTAATCCCAAATCATTCTCTTCTGTAATTGTCTACAGTGCTTAGAAATGGATTCCTTTTTGTTATTTGCTTCAAAATATTTTTGAGTACTTTTATTAATAATACACTTCATCAGTGATCATATTGAGATGTGGCTTAATTAGTGAAGGAGAAAATGAGCACAGGAGACATATTACCTTGACATTTACTCTGTAATTTTCAGAATACTTAATCTCTCTCTTTTTCAAATTTATTATCTATTAGTGAAGATAATAACTTCATCATAGCAATAAGAACTATGAACATTCTAGTTAATATTAATGAATATTAAATGTTCAGAATACCAAAAGGTAATATTCAATAAAATAAGTGTAAATGAAATAATTAATATTTAAGCAAAATATATCTATAAAAATTGGAATAAGGAATCTTAAGAATTCAGTACCCCATAAATACAGAATGGTCTATCTTAAATATTTTGGGTTTCAATGTTAATTAACATTGTATAAAAAAGTTTCTATCTCCAAGTAAATTAGAAAACAGGGTTAAAATAGATAAAATTTATAATATAAGACTTAAAAACCATGGTAAATAACTCAAAGATGTATAACTTAACTAAGATTTCTGAACATATTCTACTTTGAAACCCCTGCCATTCATGCTGTATATCACAGTTCTATTATCCTAAATGATACGATTTTTGAACGTTTTTTACAATAGATTCTGAATTTCAGTTTTAAATTTATGAACTTGTGTCATCAGAAAAAAAATACTGCTGGGATTTAGGGGCTTGGTTAGCTATATTATTTTTCCCTCTATAAGTTAGGATAATTTGGTCAATTATGTCTTAGTATCTTCAATAAATGTGGAACTACTGTCTGTCCACTATGTTAGACTTTATTAACATGTGGATATTATTCATTTGCAATATGGCAAGTCCAAACTGAGATGTGCTGTAAGTGTAAAGACACTCGATATATTACTTAAATAACAAACAAAGAAAAACTCATCTAAAATAGCTTTTTCATATATTCATTTAATCACAAGTTAAAATGATAAGAGTTTAGATGCATTGAGTCAAATTTATATTGACTATTTTATTTTAACTATTTATTTGACTACATTTATTGACTATATTATTATATTTATTTTTGCCTCTTTATTCTTACTTTTTGTTTTCAATGGGCAAAAATTTCTCCTCATATTAACCTCACTGACTATAATATGGTCACTATGCAAAGCTTTTTTTTTAGCTTTTTGAGTTTTACTACTAGAAAAGTTAAAATTATACATATAAGAGCTCATATTACAGTTTCATTGGACAACACTGCTGTGTGTTTGGCCAAAGTTCAGACTAGCTCATTAATCACACTTTGTCAAACCCATTTTCCTTCCAGATGCTACTAACTCATTCCAAACAGAGAGGACCAGGTAAAAAAGAGGACGCTAACATTTTATTTTAAAATCCTGAAAAATAAGATTGATCACAGGTTATATTTCAAGAAAATAACTATTAAATCATGCCTTCCCAATAAAGCCTGAAAAATGAAAAAGCAATAAATTAAAGAATTTAAATTCCTATTCTTGCTAAAGAAGAGAAATAAGCTTCAGTCCTAGAAATGTCACAGAAGGAGCACAATCTTAGCCTGGAGTGACAAGCCAGGCCTGAACACAATAAGGGTAAAAAATCTTGAAATTTTTATTTTGATTTAGGTTTTCTATTGATAAGACACAAAATTCACTTCACTATAGTGAAACCAAAGAGATTTATAGGATTGAAGCTGAAAATATAAGACATTTGGGATGAAATTTCAATTGAATAGAATAATAAATATCTTAACCAAATTTACAAAAGAAATCCCGCCTTGTCTGTTAAAGAAAAGAGATAAATGGATGAATGGATTGTCATAAGATAGAATGATAAGTACAGAGAGAAGCTGCACAATACAGCAAATTGTTGTTTGAATTTGGTGGAATAACATTTTGTAGACATGGTTCATGTTTTATGCCTTTATTGATTTGTATTTCTATGTTCAAGGATACAGGGACTTATAATTACATATATAATTCTTAGCTTAAGAATATTCCATGACAGAACTAACTATATTTTCCCATTAGTGAAGCATATCCTACAAATAGTTTTATTGATTCTTCTTCAGCTAATGAATCCAGTGAATGAGATATTTAGAACAACCGTTCTTAGTAGTTTGAAAGGGAATTCTTACAAAAGCTGCTATCCAAAATTCAAGTGGAGGTTGTAGGAAAATAGATGGCATTCTATAACTCAAATCCAATGTTAGAAGAACCCATTGGTTGCCCTATAGTAACCCTTGGCAATCATTACTTACCCTTCTGAATTTGGATAATGTAATACATGCAATTATGGCCACATAGATGTGGACACAGAGTCCCCAGAATCTGTGAATATGTTACATGGCAAAGAAGATCTTTGCAGATATGGATAAATTAAAGAGATTGAAACAGGAAGATTATCCTTGTTTACCTGTGTGAGCTCGGTGTATTCAGAGGGGTCAGTACATAAAGAAGAAAAGGTCAAAAAAGCACAGAGTAGGTCATGTGACAATAAAAGCAGAGGGAGAAAAAGGCCTTTAATACAGGACTAGGAATCTAGGAATGACACAGCACCCCAACAGGAAAAGACAAGGAAACAGATTCAGTGTTGACACCATGAATGCATTTCATTGAGACTGATTTTCGACTTTTGATCTCCAGAACTATAAAATTGTAAATGCATGTTCTTCAAAGCCACTGATTTGTGGTAATTTGTTATTGCAACAATGAAAACTAAGCAAGCTAAATTTACAACATTTCAGTATAATCAACTGAAAGTCTAGCACTTCATTAAAAGGACCTTCTTTATATGCCAAGCTTATCAATAGCATAATTGCAATCTTTGAACTGTTCTTCCAATTGCTAATAAACAGTGGCTACCCTGACAATCTCAATATAAACTACAGTTCCTGTAACTGGGCTCCCAACTCTGAATATCCATCCCTTTATTAAAGCCTATAGAAAGGGATCAGAATATCCATCCCTTTATTAAAGCCTATAGAAAGGACCAAAAACAGCATAGTATCAAAAAAAATAGGTTTATTTTCAAACCTCTGTTAATAAACAAATCCTGAGCAAAACAACCTCTGAATTCTTAAGAAATGGTGTCTTTAAAGGTATTAAAATATTTTATTGTTTACCATTCAATATTTATGTATAGCATTTCAGGATAGCTATGCTTGGGCTCCTCTAAATTCAAATGACATCCCTCTAAACTATTTTAAAATCAATAGAAAGGAATAAATCGATAAAGTACACACAAACACACACACACACACACTCCATGACAAATATTCAGAAACCCTCCTTCCTTCTTCCTCTTCTGTGGCACAAAGCCAATCTAAGCAAGGGTAAATATGTACCTGTGTCTTTGGGCAGCAACTTTAAGATCACTACTTAATCTGGAGAAGGGCCCATGACTCATTCTTTCTTATATCCCTTACGTAATCCAATTCATACTAGAAGTGAAAAGGTAGCGTGATATCTGAGTAAATTAAAACTGACCTGAAGATATACAAGTTTAAGTGCATTTACCAACGAATATATTACATTAAGAATGTAAATACACAGGTTATTTTTCCAAAAAAAAGAAAATAAGTACAGTGTGACTCCAACCTAAGGAGTCTGGGGATAATATCACATTGGGGTTTCATGCTTATTTATTCACCTTCCTATATTTGCTTTAGAACTCTTGGACTCTCATCCTTCTCTCCATTTCTGGACCCAGACAAAGCTAAACATTTTGTGTTAGACATGGGGCTGCTTCCACTTATGTGGAAGTACCTAGAAATTCATGAACTTTGGTGTAAATAATAGACCAGTGAGAGCTAGGTGATGGTGAAAACCTAGTAATTTATTTTTTTCATTTTGGAAATACAACCAGATTTGTGTTATTCTGGTAAAACTGTGGATAAGCTCATAATGTATGCATTGTTTTTTTCCGGCTTCCCAGAATCACTTCCCTTGCTTCTCTCACCCAAGTTTCCCTGGGATTGCACTCCCCAGTAAAGAGTTGCTAATTGATTTTTGCCTCAGGCTATTTCATAGATATCTTTGAATGAAACAATTTTCAACCTAGGGACCAGGGCATGAGAATGACAGTTTTGTTTTGCAAAATCAATAAAAGTTGTAAATTTAAAAACCCCACTTCCAAAGAAATTGGTATTTAAGAGTGTACATTATTTTTCAATTAAGCCTAAAAATGCAAAAATAGTGAGCCTGTAGCTCTAATGATCCCAGAGGTATCGCATATGTACATGAAGTACATGAATTTTTTTTTTCCTAAGAGCTAGACTTAGCAAATTATAGGACAGTTTATTTCCAAATATTTAGACCACATGTAAATTATTTTGAACTTGACTTGTAGGTGCTTAAGAGAAATTATTATTTCCTTTCTTCAAATTCAATAATAAAGTTTTACTATAATCATATTTTCTCTAATGTAGCTCAGGATTTAGCCAGTCGAATTTAACAGAACTTTATCCAAACTCATGAACAGAATTTTGAATGATGAGAATATTCTGGACATTGCTATTAACTATGTTGTACTTTGTAAGTTAGAAGAGAGATGTCTAGTAAACAAAAAAGCAATTGATACCCAGATATACAGTCACCCTATAATTACAATAATGATATTAGATTAAGGACTTGAGGGATGAGTGAGCACTATCTCCACTACAATGATTCATTCATGGTAAATTGACATGATTGCCCTGGGCCTTCAAAACCAGATTTATAAGTGTTCTACTTATGCAACTGCACAGGAACCTGTGCTCAGACAGACCTTGTATTTGGCTTAACTTACTGCTGTCGCACTTTTAAAATTCTTAATTTTCAAATAGGTCCCCCAAAATGCAGTTTCACACAACTTAATGCTGCATTATTGATTCAGTTTTATTTTTTAACACAAATTCAACTCCTGATGCTGAAGGACAAAAATTAGAAGGTAAGTAAATAATCTGAATAATTTTGACATTATAACAAAATATTTTGTTTCTGTTTCTAATCTGAACACTGACTTGTCCCCATCCTGGCTGCCCCATGAGGAGGTCACAATCTGGAAGCTGAGACACTGGGTAACTCTATCCATACATGATTCTTTTCTCTGAAATCTCTCCAGAAGTTTGTTCATTTATATTACAGTTTTACCACTCTTATTCTGTGGCATAAACTTTACCTCTATTTAGTCTTTTATAAATGCTTATTTATTTAAACAAATTTTCACAATAAAATTTCTTTCAAGAAAAGATTAACTTTAAGAACCCAAGAATTTGGTTTATATACCCTAAGAATGGCTTATTTCTCTGTAAATTTCTCACTGTCTTGAAAGTCGCATGGTCTCTTCTATGGGGTCCTGGATGTATGACAGTGTGTGACATCTCATTATGAATTGCTCATGTTACTCATGGCCATTCTTCTTATTTCTTTTTGGCATTGCCTATATACTTTATTATTCCCTTGGTATCTCTTAAATTAGGTATCAAAGAAAACACTGGTTTGGTGTGTCTTTACAGGACAAGTCATTTCAAGTTAACTTCCCAATGCTAATCTATTAGTCAAGCCGTGTGCCAAAGACATCAAGCCTAATAGGTAAGATCCATGAATAGAAACACGAGTATACACATGGCTGCTTAACAACTATAACTGTGTTCAGAGTGACTTTGATATGGTAGTAAATGTATTTGACACATAAATGCAAAATTCTAACCCACAGTATGAGTTCCAATGGCTTTTTGGTAGTGGGTACAATGCTATTTTATGGCTTGGCAGGACCATCCTTCATGTCAGCTATGAGATATGCAAGTTCTATGTTCCACTTTTAGCATTCACTAAAATTTACCATGTTAAACACCTGTTAATTGAACCCCTATCATTTGGCCACTGTGGGACATCTTCAAACTAGCCATTATCTCTTTCTGAGCTAATCTAGCTTCTAAATATTAGTCTTATCCTCTCTGCTGGTGTGCAAGTTCCACATATGATATATTTCCTTTCAGGTTATTAAAAGTGGTCATCTATAGGAAAAAAATAGAAATAAAAATATTTCAGAAGTACTTTATTCAGTATATATAGATTTCATAATATAATATCTATGTTTTGCATTTTTATGTTATTTAATTTATATTCAAAACAACCCAGGGATGTTGGGTTTCTGTTCTCACGACTAAAAGGCTCAGGGGTCACTCCAGTTGAACTGAGCTAACTGGGCTGCACAAAATAACCACACAAGAGACACAAATACCTTTTTCTTTGGGGTTGCTGTGATGACTCCTCTGACCTTAAGGGTCTGCAGAGAGAGAGTGAGAGCATGCGCTGACCCCTTTTATTGAGGAGAAGCTATTCAAATGAGGCAAGGGGTCAGGTTTCAGGGGCTGAGTCTATCTTCATGATGTCCACTGTCAGCAGGTTGACTGATACCTGGGTAGGCTACACCCAAGGGCACAGTAAAAGAAGGGGACACATACAAGTCACTTCCATGGAAGATTCTATCCTAAACAGGGCAAGGGGTTATATTACAAAGGAACAGGTGAGCAGCTTCGCCCATGGGGCTGTAGCAAGACACACCCATGCACTGACCTTCGCACCCAAGAAGGGTGTCACATTTTTGCTACTGAGAGCCTCAGCACCCAGCAGGGAAGTGTAACTCAGTCACATGTAAGGTTGGTCTCCCACACAGGGATTTAGCTAACAACAACAACAACAACAACAACAAAAATTAGATCTTCCTTTCCTTTAAGTTTTGAAAATATTTTAACTACTTTATTTTCCCAAGCTATTTTGGGGGGAGGGTAGTAGGGGAGGAGCCAGGGATTGAACTCAGCTGCCTCAAACACTGAGCCATATCCCCAGGTCTCTTTCATATTTTATTTAGAGACAGGGTCTCACTGAGTTGTTTGGTGCCTCAGTGTTGCTAAGGGTAGCTTTGATTTTGTGAAGCTCCTCTTCTCAGCTTTCCCAGCTGCTGGGAGTACACTTATGTGCCACTGGGTCTGGCTCCCATACTATGTTAATGAAGTGTTATACCTTGAATTTTGGATCTAAAATTCTAATTGCTCAGCTTTTTGCCGTATAAGAAAGTGAAGTTCAACATTCTATCAATGTAGAACATTATATCTTAGAATGTTATATCTTAGTTATGTTATAGTTATTTTATATCTTAGAACATAACTAGATGTCTGCTGTTTGCAGATTTTGTATCCTCTATCCCTTTCTGTTCTTCTGCATATCTTTGACAATCTGAGTTTAACAACATTTACCTATGAATGTAGATACGATGTATGAGTTTTACATGCAATTGGACAATAAAAGTTCATGTCTTTACTTAGTTTTCTGATATAATATTTTGTTTAAAATGATATGTAAATCACTATTTAAATAAAATCCCACCCATCTTAAAAATCTATGGGTATTACTTTAAAAATAAAAGCCAATAGAGTTTTGTAACTGAAAAGAAGAAATTTTACAAAAAAATATTGTCATTCTTCAAAATATTTAGAAACAATTTTATTAAGGTAAATGTAACTTTAAAATAGCAATTTAATTCTGAGGCAACAATAGAGACACAGACGACTAGGAAAAAAATAAATTCTCCCAGGGAATATCATAGTAACATGCCAGTTGTCTGTTTCTAAATACTGTGTTATATTTTGTGCTTATGTTTTGCTTCTTTTTAAGAAAGAGCATCTTGGATTCTCTCCTCAATTTCCAGCATTTGGTCATTTAGAAAAAGACACAGATGCTCACTTGCTTAAGTAATTGTATTCAAATGATTTTTATTGCTTAAAAATTATCTCACTGCTGGATATTGCCTATGGTTTAGAGTGTGCAGCACAAATCATTTAAATGATAAGGTAGTTGCTTCCAACTTCAACTTGGCTGATAAGAGTAACAGTTGATGTCTAGCTCCATTACCCTTTATGAGTTTAATGTATAATATTTACTAATATTTCCACTTTCCTAGTGTCCATAACAATTCTTCTGTCCCATTTAGTAGCTATTTGTATAAAAGGCTCCTGCATACCTATGGTGTAATAGTATTTCTACTATTAGTCATTGTGTAAAATTATAGAAAAAGATCTTTGGACAGTGTCCTAAAATTTCACTCTATTATATCATAGTACATATGTTGGAATGCATACACATATCTTAGCAAAATTATTTTCTTTTATCCATGAGAGTTAATTCATTATAATTATTAACTATCATTAGGAATTATTAAAGTTATTGAATGAAATACTCAAGTCATCTTGAGACTATGTTTTTAAGTCAGCTTTTTAGTTGCTGTGACTAAAAGAGCTGACAAAAACAAGTTTGGAGGAGGAAGTTTATTTGGTGACTTATGGTCTCAGAGGTCTCAGTCCATGTACAGCTTTCTACATCCCTCAGGGCCTGAGATGGGGCAGAACATCATGGCAGATGAGTGTGGTGGAGGAAAGCAGCTCACCTGATGATCAGAGAGCAGAAATAAAGACTCTACTTGCCACATACAAAATATTTACCTCAAAACCATGCCCTCAGGGGTCTGGGGATGTGGCTCAAGCAGTAGAGTGCTAGCCTGGCATGTGTGCGGCCTGGGTTCAATCCTCAGCACCACATACAAACGAAGATGTTGTGTCCGCCATAAATATAAAAAAAAAAATTCTCTCTCTCTCTCTCTCTCTCTCTCTCTCTCTCTCTCTCTCTCTCTCTCTATCTTCTTAAAAAAAAATGCCCTCAGGAACCCTCCTCCTCTACCCACACCCTACCCACCTTTAGTTACCACTCAGTTAATCACAAGAGGAGAATAATTCACTGATTGGGATAAGGGTCTCATAACCCAGTCATTTCTCCTTGAAACCTTCTTGCTTTGTCCACACATGAGCTTTTGGGGGGACACCTCACATCTAAACTATGACACTATGTTTGAAAATCAGATTAGTATATCAACAACTATACAACACTAGAAATAAAAACTGGGTTCCGGGTTTTAGTCAGTATTTACTAGTTGCATAACCTTGGTAAGTAATTTATGCAAGCCTCAGTTTCCATATCTATGAAATGAAATGACAAACTATTTATATAGCTAAAACTTCCTCTCTTCTCATCTGTATTCTTACAGCTTCACCGTGTGCTCTTAGTAGAGGTTTGATATTATTTGTTAGACTAAAGCAAATGATTGTATCAGATGACATTTTTAAGGACTGTTTTAGTTCCAAAACAAGTAGCACAGAAATGTATTTGGCAAAAAAGAAGAAATTCTGACAAGTTGAATTTTTCATTTATTTTTGATGTCTTAGCCATTCTATAAGGACTAGCCCTTGGGTTCATTTTAAAGTACTTTTTAATAATTATATTTCTTAGAATCTAAATCATATATTATGAATATTGAATAAAGCAAGCATGGTGTAAATCATCTTGAGAAAAATACATTATAATGTATGGTCTGTTCAATAAATACTATATTCTATCAAGGTTATATGTGTTAACTTTCTGTCACCATGACAAAAGGCCTGAGGTAAAATCAATTTAAATAAGAAAAGGTTTACTTTTGGTCACAATTTCAGAGATTTCAGTCTGTCTGAAACCGGCTGAAATGGTCCTCTGACTCCATTGCATTTGAACCTGTGATGAGACAGAACACCGTGGTGGGAAGCATGTGGTAAATCAAAACTGATCACCACATGGTGACTGGCAAGCAAAAAGAGAGGAAGGGAGTAGACCAAATATCAGCTCTCCTGGGCAACCCCCAGTGACCTAAGTTCCACCCACTAGGGCCCACCTCTTAAAAGCCCCACCATTTCCCAATAGCACCATCAGCTCATGAGTCCTTGGGGACTTTTATGATCAAAACCATTGTAAGGGTCAGGCGAAGCATCAGAGAAAGAGACCACCAAGTGACCACTCATGCAATTGGCAGAAGGGGATTTATTGAACCAGCATGCTGGGGCTCCATGCCCACTCAAGAAGGGAGAACAGCCCAGAGCCCTGAGCAGTGGCTGAGCACTGCTTAAGTATACTTTTTGGGGATGGCGGGGATTTCACATACATCAGTCTCCTTTAACAAACCATCATACACCGCAGGAAAGTCAAGCAACAACTCCTAAACATGATTAGTTCATTCATTGGCGGGAACAGGTCAGGCTGGAGTGATAGGTCATTTCTAAACGGGGTACACATTCAAACTGATTGGTTTTAGGGCCTAAAGGACTACGTGACCAGTTACACAGAGCCCTTCAGTTATTAAACAACCAAGTAGTCAGGGGAAATATTTACTGGGCGGTTCCAAGCATTGTCTTAACAGCTACAGAAATTTCAGGTTTTGCAGGTAGCATAGAAACCTAACAATACCTAATCCTTTACATTTTAACTCAGACCTTGCAGCTTAGAACAACACCCGGTCTTTTACCCTTTAACTTTTACGCTTTAACTTCAATTTCTTTTACCCTTACACCATAATATTCCAGCCCTGAACATCAAAAGATTAATGTCCATCTCACAATGCAAAATGTATTTATTCCATCTTCAAGAGTCTCCAAACTTAACAGTTCTGGCTTTGCTCATACATTTTTTTTCCAAAAACTCCTCTGAGGTTTAGGACAAACTCTTCACAGCAAAACTCAAAAGGATAGTTATATTCTTTTAGATATAATGTTATGGTGTAAATATTTCCATTCTAAAAGAGAGAATAAGGTACAGAAAAGAAAACTGAAACCCTGCAAGGCTAACATTGAATTCTACATTTCCATATCCAATACCCAGGGAATAGTAGTATGTTATGAAAGCCAATGGTTTGTAGCAGCCCCACTTTTGTGGCCTTGATGGTTACAGCTCACATAGCCAAGTGTCATAATCTCTTTAGCAACTATACTTTCCTTGGCCAGAGCTTTAAACAGTCTGTTTTTCTGGCCACATTGTAATTTTCCCCAAATTTTCAGTTCTGCTTTTTGCTCAACTCTCACTATCTTTCAAGTTAAATTCTGTAAGTAATAAGCATACCACTGCCTCAATATCATCCTGTTTTGAAATTTCCTTTACAAGGGAAATAAGCCCATCACCTTTAAACTCAGCCTCTCACAAAGACTCCTGGCATAGACAAAATGTAGACAAGTTCTTTGCCAGAATGTAAGGTAAATGGCCACAAATTAAATCTTCAATAGAATATTCATTTCCATCTGAAACCTCATAAGCCTGACCTTTACTCTCAGAATTTTTTTGAGCATTCTGATTTTTGGAGCCTCACAAGAATCATCCCTTAGAGTCTTTTTTTTACAATACGCTAGGCTTTTTATAACATGTTTCTCAAAATTTTATCAAATTGTCTCTCAAAAACCAATTTCAAAGGCTTTTGAACCACATTGTCAGGTATAATCTCAAGATCAACCCCAGTTCATTGTACCAATTTTCTGTGTTAGTCAGATTTTTATTGCTGTTACAAAACACCTGAGAAAGAAAAATCAACTTAAAAGAGAGAAGGTTTACTTTGCTTACAGCTTTAAAGCTTTCAGTTCATGGTCAGCTGTATCATTACTTTTCAACCTGTGGTAAGATAGAAAACAATGGCAAGAGACATGTGGTGCAGAATAAAATGTATGAAGGTTATTAGGTACACCCACTAAAAAAAAAAAAAAAAAAAAAACATTGTTTAACACTTCCTTTCTGTTAACATCAAGATATCTGTACTAATTTTATTGAATGTTTTCTTCTATTATAACTTAAAATGTTCTTGAGTATAAGGAATATATCAGTTATATTTCATATATATATCAAGATTCATCTGCTAAGTTTTTAGCTCAAGTTTCCTTTTGATATGAAGTGCTCTGCCTATAGAAATACTGTATCATATGCAGTTTTCCAAATTATATCAAACACTTAATGAATTTTATCTAAAAGTTATCTATGTTTCTCCTACTTCCTAACAGCATGTCAAATATCTGTTTCATCAACGAAGTTAAATGCTTTAATTTACTTCCTGATGGTGCTGAATAATTAAGTACTACAGATAAAATTTTGACCTCTATTTGTAGTCCATCTCTTGCATGTCTAACTATTTACACCCAAACCAGATATAGACTGTCGACTTCCATCCTTTATGTTATAAAAATAGTCATTTAACTTAAAACACACTAAGTTTCACACTAAGTTTAAAACATTAACTATATTATAGATATATATAAGTGAATTTTATACATTATTTTGCTTTATACTTATAAAAACTCATCAAATAATTTTATGATTTACATTTTACAGATAAGAATAGTGAGGCTTCCAGTTATTAAATTAGAAGCAAACATTCATCCTTATTGGCAGCTCAGTATTATTTCAGGGATTTTTCTAAGTTTAGAATCTGTGCTCATAACCTCTATACTAGTTATTAGTTGCTTCTAATTTTCTTCAATTTTTAATAGATCATATTCTTCAAAAATAATATAAATTGTTGTTTTTGTTTTACCTAAAAAGGCAATTGTTACTTTATTTGGTTTTGTTAGGAGAACACTTATACACAGCAAAGCAGAATGATTATTTGATATATGGGTACATCTATTTTGTTTTACCCTCAAAGTAGAAGTTTGAATTGGAAAGCCACCTATTCAAAGATACAAAAGCACAGATACGTTGATGATGACATCTGCCCTGAAATGGGCATCTCTCCCAGTACAGGTTGGCAGGCAAGGCTGGAGCCGAGTTCACCATGCAGACATGCCCCAGTGAGTTTGATTGGCTTGGGTCAGAGATGAGAATGAACTAGCAGCACAATAAATGTGCATCAACATCCTCTTAGCTGGATGGTTTAAATCTGAAACATCAGAAAGAAAGATATTCATTTAATAATAACTCAGCAAAGAGAAAAACAAATATTTTTATAACTGTTGCAGTATTAGCTGTTTTATATAAATATTTTCTAAATTTTCCCTCATTATTTGATTTTTCATATAGTCTTTAAATATTTTCCCAATTAACTGTATTTTTCATGCTTCTTGTTTTCTTTTTTATCATCTTCATTCTCTTCCCTTCTCATTCATTCTTCTTTCTTTCCTCATTTTATCTTCTCTCTTCCCTCACTCACTCTTTTCCCTTTTCTCTATTTTTCCTTTCCTTCAAACTAAGTTAATATTAAGCTTATTATCATTAATGCTTACTTTTAAGCCTATTATATATTATTTATTAACAATTTTTCTCATTGTTAATAGAGTCATAGAGATCACAAGTAATAAGATTTTAAATGCAGACTGATATATGGCTTGCTATTGTTGCAACTATTACTGGAATTTATTCTCCCTTCTCAAAGTAGTATTGGTTGAACTTAGATATTTGATTAAACTGAATTAATGTTTTGATGTTACAATATGCCACCTTCTCAGAATATATTGTAAAGAGACAACTGCTCATCAAAAAAGTTCATATAATAGAAAAAGAATAATCCATCACAACAGATGTGAAAAACATAAACCCCCTCAAAAACATAAAAGTCAGCAAATTGCCTTTAAAAGTTCAGAACCCCCCAAAAACTCAATCCACAGTTTTCAAAATAGGTGAAATTGCAAAGATTCCAAACCATTGATTATTAAAATCATCAGTGACTTAAAAGAAGTTCTAAGGAATGAATCAAAAAAAAAAAAAAGAAAATTAAGAATATGAAAAAGCATGCTAATAAAGGGAAAGGAATTCAGAAATGCAAGTGAACAGAAATTTTGGAACTGAAAGACTCAGTAAGACAAATAAAAATTCAGTTGAATGTCTCCAATATCTTATATCAAGTAGAAGACAGAATCTCAGGTCTTGGAAACATTGTAGTTGGCCTTGAACATTCAGAAACTGTGAAGAGAAAGAATTAAAAAAAAACCCCTGTGATCAGATTGTACAAGAAACCTAGCACAACATATGAGACCAAATTTAAGGTCGTTAGGCATTGAGCAAGGAGCACACATACTGGCTAAAGTCATTTATGACCTATTTAGTGGAATAACAAAAAAAAAATTTCTAGAGTGGAAATGACATGGACATCCAAGTTCTGAAAAAGTTTAAAACCCCAAATAGAAAAGACCAACAAATAACATTTCAATGAAGCTTTATAATTTAAAATGTCAAAAACACAGATCATAGAAAGAATCTTAACAGTTCGAAGAAAGAGATGCTAGATCACACTGAGAGGAAATTCAATCAAAAACATCATATTTCTCAGTAAAGCCCCTAAAGTCCAGATAAACCCCAGAAAGAAAATAATCACTAAGACTGATATAGATAAACATAAAGTAAGTTAATTACTACTAAGCCTGCATTGCCAAAGATACTACAAAGAATCATATACACAGAAGAGCATAAAAGCAACTTAGATCTAAAAAAGAATAAGTCTTGTTAGAAATCATCTCACTCCAATCAGAATGGCAGCTATTATGAAGACAAACAACAACAAGTGTTGGTGAGGATGTGGGGAAAACAGTACACTCATACATTGCTGGTGAGACTGCAAATTGGTGCAACCAATTTGGAAAGCAGTATATAGATTCCTTGGAAATCTGGGATGAAACCAGCATTTGCCCCAGCTATTCCTCTTCTCAGACTATACCCAAAAGACTTAAAAACAGCATACTACAGGGACACAACCACATCAATGTTTATAGCAGCACAATTCACAATAGCTAAACTGTGGAGCCAACCTAGATGTCCTTCAGTGGATGAATGGGAAAAAAAATGTGGCATTTACACACAATAGAATATTATTCAGCCTTAAAAAAGAACAAAACTATGGCATTTGCAGGTAAATGGATGGCACTGGAGAAGATAATGCTAAGTGAAGTCAGCCAATCTCCCCAAAACAAATGCCAAATGTTTTCTCTGATATAAGGGGGGGTGGGTGACTCATAGTGGGGTAGGTAGGGACAGCATGGGAGGATTAGATTAATTCTAGATAGGGAAGAGGGGTGAGAGGGAAAGGATGGGGGAAGGGGATTAGCAAGGATGGTGGAATATGATGGTCATCATTATACAAAGTACATGTATGAAGACTTGAATTGGGTGTCAACATTCCTTATATACTAACAGAGATATGAAAAATTGTGGTATATATGTGTATTAAGAACTGTAATGCAAAAAATTACATGTATAATGGCATAAATTGATGTGAACATACTTTATATAGAGAGATACAAAAATTGTGCTCTATAGTTGTAATAAGGATTGTAATGCATTCTACTGTTGTCTTGTATTTAAAAAATATTAAAATTTTAAAAATAAAAAACAACACCACTGGGGGAAAAAAGGAATGAAACTGACCAAATTATACTATGGTTATCTACATTTATGAATATACCATAGTAGATTCTTTTATGTATATCTTTAAAGCACCAGTTTAAGAAAGCTATAAAGAAATAGAATAGAGGAAAGGAATAACACAAGGGAGGAGAGAAAAGAAATAGGAAGTACTAGGGACTAAAATTGAGCAAATTACATCCATGCATGTATGATTATGTCAAAATGATCCCCACTTACTATATAAAACTATAATATACTAATAAAAACATTTTAAAATAAAAATTAAAAATAAATACATATATATAGAGATAAATGAAATATACAATCCTGAGAATAGAACTCATTTTCATAAACTAAAAATAGTGGAGTAGTACATAAAATGATCCCACAAAGAAAACCCAGGACTGTCAAATTTTATAAATTTTAACAATTTTTAATATTATGCAAATTTGTTAAAATAATTGAAAATTGGGCAATAATTTCTAAATTCACCAGAAAGCCAACAAAACTCTGACATGGGAAAAAATCAACAACAGGATAGAAGTTATAAAAAAAGAAAATTATAAAAAATATAACTACGCAAATAAGAAAGAAACATTAGAAATAACTCAAAATGAGAGGAGTCATACCTCACTAGAACAACATGGAAGGTAAATAAACTCACTTCTCCAATTACAAGGCATATATCGGAGATTGAATTATACAAAAAACCGAACTACATGTTGCCTGCAACAATGTCCCTTACAGGGAATGAAACCCATGGGCTGAAAATTCAAGTGGAACCCCAAAGCAAGCAGGGACACCTATTCTCATATCCAATAAAGCAAACTTCAAGCCCAATTTAATTAGAAAAAACAAAGAGACATTAAAGGTCAATACGTATTGGTAAAGGAGACAATCCAACAGGAAGACATACTGATAATATGTATGCCCCAAACATCAGTGCAACTAACTAAATAAAATAAACATTTTATATAAGATTCCTGATAAAGATATCACTAGCATCATTTCTATGGTGGAGATAATAATTGGTCTCACCAAATGATCAGAAAATGATGTTTTAAAATAGTTTATCTCTCTCTCTCTCTCTCTCTCTCTCTATATATATATATATATATATATATATATATATATATATATATATATATATATATATATATATATATATATATATATATATATAAAGGATTTAATTATACCTTAAAGTGTCTTATTGTTTTACATAAATATTTATTGGTTTGGGGAATCTGAAGAACTAATATGGTGTCCATTTGATCTGATTGTATATAATTTAGAGGGCTAGCATTTATTATTTTAAAAGTTGAAGAAATTATTGAACATTGGAAAACTGAATTCTTCTTTCAATACTTGTTTATTGTTTTGATTAATTTTAATAACCAACAACATCAGAAACATAAACTAATGTGTAAGAGAAATGTTCCATATGCCTAGTTCTTAAACATTATCTGTTGCACATATTCAGGAGTAGATATAATCCTCTGCCCACAAACTCAGGATGGTTCAGTGAATTTGACTTGATTTTCTGTAACAACTTAATTGTATTTTCTCCAAGTTTGATGTTACTTTTATCACAGCCAATTCTCTGAGCTGATTTAACAGATTTTCATTCACTAGAGAGTTGAATTTATGTTCTGGAAGTATTACATCAAGCTAAAGAGTTAGAGATGAAGAACTGGTTCTTAATACCAATGAACTGTTTTTAGAGTGTAATTCTCACAAAAGCAAATATTTCTATGACCTGTTGGTGAATGGTTCCTTTTAACAGTATATAATGTCCTTCCTTATCCCTTTTGATTAATTTAGTCTTGAAGTCAATTTTATTTGATATGAGGATGGCCACCCCTGCTTGCTTACGAGGACCGTGTGCGTGGTATATTTTTTCCCAACCTTTCACCTTCAGCCTGTGTATGTCTTTTCCAATCAGATGTGTCTCCTGGAGGCAGCATATTGTTGGATTTGTTTTTTTAATCCATGTTACCAGCCTATGTCGCTTTATTGGAGAGTTTAAGCCATTAACGTTTAGAGTTACTATTGATATATGGTTTGTACTTCCAGCCATGTTTGATTATTTATCTTCTTTTTTTTTTTTTAAATTTAGTTTGTTTCTCCATGGTTAGCTTTCCCCCCGCCCTCTGTCTTTATAGAGGCACTTCCCACTGACGGTTTTGGTTATTGTTTTTCATTTCTTCCTCGTGTAGTGTTTTGCTCAAGATGCTTTGCAATGCTGGACACCCATAGCACAAAAGTTGATAACAAGAATCAACAAATGGGACTTACTTAAACTGAAAAGTTTTCTCTCAGCAAGAGAAACAATAAAAGAGGTAAATAGGGAGCCTACATCATGGGAACAAATTTTTACTCCTCACACTTCAGATAGAGCCCTAATATCCAGAGTATACAAAGAACTCAAAAAATTAAACAATAAGAAAACAAATAACCCAATCAACAAATGGGCCAAAGACCTGAACAGACACTTCTCAGAGGAGGACATACAATCAATCAACAAGTACATGAAAAAATGCTCACCATCTCTAGCAGTCAGAGAAATGCAAATCAAAACCACCCTAAGATACCATCTCACTCCAGTAAGATTGGCAGCCATTATTAAGTCAAACAACAACAAGTGCTGGTGAGGATGTGGGGAAAAGGGTACTCTTGTACATTGCTGGTGGGACTGCAAACTCGTGCGGCCAATCTGGAAAGCAGTATGGAGATTCCTGGGAAATCTGGGAATGGAACCACCATTTGACCCAGCTATTGCCCTTCTTGGACTATTCCCTGAAGACCTTAAAAGAGCGTACTACAGGGATACTGCTACATCGATGTTCATAGCAGCACAATTCACAATTGATAGACTGTGGAACCAACCCAGATGCCCTTCAATAGATGAATGGATAAAAAAAATGTGGCATTTATACACCATGGAGTATTACGCAGCACTAAAAAATGACAAAATCATAGAATTTGCAGGGAAATGGATGGCACTAGAGCAGATTATGCTTAGTGAAGCTAGCCAATCCCTAAAAAACAAATACCAAATGTCTTCTTTGATATAATGAGAGCAACTAAGAACAGAGCAGGGAGGAAGAGCAGGAGGAAAAGATTAACGTTAAACAGATACATGAGGTGGGATGGAAAGGGAGAGAAAAGGGAAATTGCATGGTAAT